>NC_062564.1:136602422-136902422 GCF_022837055.1 Prionailurus viverrinus | reverse complement strand
AAAAATCAGTCACAGTTTTAAAGGTATCACGAAAAAGGAATATTCATAATTTATTCCACAAATATTCACCCAAGTACATGTGCTCGAACTTATGTTCCGAGGGCATCAGCGCCACCTCAGCAGACACTCGCTCAGTGGATGCTCATTTGAGGCTCATTTGGTTAGTGCTAAGTGTGCCTTTTCCTTTTTGTTCCCTCCTGCTAACTCCACCCCACCCCCAAACCACTGGTGTCTTCACTGGAAAATAAATTGGCACTAATCTGGGGACCAGGGGACGTTTACAGGCAGGACAGCTTCTGTGCACAAAGACCTCCTTCAGATTTGCACATTTTGACTACAGGTCCCTCCTTGTGTTCCGAGAATGCTGTCAAGCTCCAGTTGGACCTCCTCCCTGAAGGCGTCTGCATCTTTCATGAGTGAAGAGGAAGGAGATGATGCGTCAGAAACTACAGTAAATATTACCAAATCCCCAGTGACTCCCCAAAGTTTCAACCTTGCGAACCTGCGCGGCGATTCACCTTCCAAATCCATACGTTCCTTTTCCGGATTCACCAAATGTTTGCTAATAGGCTCATCTCTCACTTTTGTGAAGCTAATATTGCAAGTCAGCAGCAAGCAAGGCGATAGACAAACGAATACAGAGAGAGTCACATGTCCAAAAGAAAAGAGAGTGATCTCCACATGCAGTGAAAATAAACCCGGGCAAAGGTAAGCTCATGAAACAGTTTGCACTGTGGATAATTTGGTAGCTGGAAGTTCTCAGTTCATCATGGGGATGGTAGCAGATCACTGGTATTACAAACAACCCACGATTTATGGGCTTCACAAGGCCTCGTTTCATACTGGCTACTTGTCTCTTACAAAACATCCAGGGAAGAAGTAGGAAAAAATTGTAAGTAAATGATCCCAATGAAGTTAAGACAAATAATAATAATAATAAAATCTAATATTTGTATAGTACTTTGATGTTGTCCAAGAACACAGATGAATCCAATTACTCATTTGATCTCCAACAAAATCTTCTGAGGTACAAAAGAAATAAATAGTTCTTCCTGTTATACAAAGGAGGAAAATAAGACTCAGAGGTGTCCATTTACTTTCCCAAAGACACAGTGAGTGAGTGGCAGGGGAGGAATTAACACAAAAGCCTTCTTTTTCTAATAACTTCAGTGTTGTTGCAAAATTAATAGATGATTATTGAGGAAAAAATTTCAAATCACACAGAAATGTACAAAGAAGAAAGCAAAATGCATATCAATAATTATTGAAACTATTCTGCAAACATCATTTCATAAATATTTCTTTGCATATAGATAGATAATATTAATGATAATAATAGGGGCTAACATATATTAACTTCTTACAATGAGCCAGGTACTACCCTTGGTATCTTGGAGAGTTGCATTTATTCTTTAAAACAACTCTGTGAAGTAGATGTAACTTACAAATGAGGAAAGTAAGGCCTGGAGAGATTTAAGTAATTTGGCCAAACTGATACAAATCTGAAGGCTCCAAACAAAAATATTATCATACTGATCAAAAAACTTGCTTTTTCACACAACAATCTATCACAAGCAGCTTCTTCCTTTACCTACTTCGTCATGTTCCATGGCCACATACATTTCACTGTAAGTACCATAATTTAATTAACACATCCGTACTGATGCACTTGAGGTTACTTTTAGTTTTTCTTTTGTAAACACTGCAATGATGGAAGTCATGAGAATCCTTTCTTTCACATTCAGCTGCTAACCTCCTTAGAGTTCATTCTTACATATGAGATTTAGAGCAAGACTTAGGTCTTCTGATTACTGGTTTCACAGGCTTGCCTTCACTCTGCCCCTCTCACACAGCCTCATTAATGGGTATCATAAAAACTCAACAGCTGTTGGCTGGGGTTTTTGAAAGTTTTCACAAGTTGCAAATTATGTCCCCAAATTTGTGATCATTGCTTCAAGTAAACCCATCTAGAAATCTTCTGCCTCCCTGGGCACTCAGAGAACTGCCTATAGGTTTAGCCCAGGCCCCCAGACAATAATGCCATGACAGTGCTCTGAGATGAGACAGAACTGTCATTTACTTCCTCCCTGTCATTCCACGAACACTTGACTGGATATCAAGGAAACAAGCCCAATAAGATAGAATCAATGCCCTCAAGAAGCACACCGACAGGGACGACAGAAAAGTAAAGAAGAAATTACAAAGGAATGTGATAAGTGCTATGATAGAAATATTCACATGATTCTTACATGGCAACTGAGCTGTTTACTCAGCCCATACTGGTGAACTCAGGGAAGGCCTTCCTGCAGAAGGGATTGCTAGGGATTCCTGAAGGATGAGCTGCAGGTACCCAAACAGAAGACAGTTGGATGCAATCAGGGCAAGTACTATGAAGGAGCCCTCTCCATACAGTTGCCTTCTCCAGATCCCATGACCATTCCTCCTCCTGACCCCTTCAGGCCAAAGGGTGGGAGATAACTGTTTCCCACCTGCTAACCTCAGGATACTGGATTATCTTGTTCTCATTTTCAAAAACCCTGCCCAGCCCTTTGTAAATAGCCCATTATTAAACTCCCTTCTAATTAGCCAGTGTGAGGGTGAGATCTGTTTCCTGTAAGGACCCCAACTGATTCAACACATATATGCATAAGAGATTGGGCACAAATCTACAGATTTCACGGCTCCTGCCCTTGCCCTCGTCGTCATCCCAAAGTCCAGGTAAGGAGACAAGAATAAAAATTCTAGCTCCAGAAGAAATACATAGCACTCAAGATTGGCCCTGTTCCCTTATTGGCACAAAGATCTCAATGGGACATTTCTCTTCTGGCGCCAGTTAGAGATGTTCAATTCCATTTCACTTTAATTTGCAATAAATGTGCCTAATTTTATTTTTAATTTCCTAAATAGATTGATTTGGCAAAGCCACTTCGCCAACTCAAAAGTTAAATTCCTGATTGAAAATGCTAATATGGAATTCATTTTCTCAAACACTGATTTTCTGATTTTGCAAAACTGCTCTTGTTTAGATAAGAATCAGAGAACTGTAGAGATGGGAGGTTCAGTAGACATGAAGCCAAAGGGCATACAGCAAAGTTAAAGGTCTTGCCCAACAAGATAGAGCTCGTTAATAACATTCTTCCACTCTCCTAGATCCTGGATTGCCAGACTGAGGCAACTGTTGTTTGCACTGGAAGAGTCTTGTCTCCTAAGAATGATTCTTTGTATTTTGTGAGATTCTTCCTCCCTCGGCATTCAAACCACTTTGAGATATGGCCTCAATTTTACTTACCACGTCTGGGAAGAAGGTTGAAAAGAACAGCACAAGAATAACTCAAGAAGTTACTGTTGCTTCCTTCAGGGAGAAAGGAGTGGGAAGGAGTATTACTTTTTATGAGTTAATTTGTGACTTGTGACAGTTACAACATTTGAATTTATTATTTGGAAAATAAATCAGCTTCTTCAAACGTGAGAGCAAGGATGATGTGAATTCTGTTCAGCATGGAGGTATTACCCACCTGCTGCATGTTATGAAACATCCTAGGCAGTGTAGGGGATATAAAGATAACTAAGGCATAGCTCCAGACTTCAAAGAGCCTGTTGCCCTGTGAAGGAGACAGAAACGTACAGAAACAATGATAATCCAGGATGGAATGTGTGAAGTCACAGAATGTGGATGGAAGGAGAGTCATTTCAACTCAGTGCAACTCAGTAGCATTTTAACAGATGGTTAAAATTGGGGAAGGATGTACCAAGTGGGGGACCTGTCAGCAAAAGCTTAATAGGGGAAATTAAGGAGGACATAAACAGCTTGCTTCTGGTCATACTACAGTGGGTGCAGACAGGCAGTAATCCCCAATCCCTCCCAATGCCCAGCCATGAGGATTCCCTACATTTTCCACAAGTCTGATTTATAATAATAATGTTTCACATGAGTATGACAATTTCATTTTTAAAAGAAAGTTTTCTCCAGTAAACTATTCCATTTAACTTCACAATAATATATACCCGTTGTATAGTTGAAAAAAAAACAGCTATGAGAGGACAGCAGAGTTGAATGGGATTTTGAAGGAAACTGTCATTTCACAGATGGGGAAACTGAGACATAGCAAGACTATATGACATTTAGTTAGGAAAAGAGCCAAAAATTTCTGAAGTTGTTCATCTCACACACACAGGGAACAAAACAAATCTGTCTCCTAGTCAAACACTGCCTACAGCTGCATGGAATAATTTGCAAGCACAATAAAGTGCCATTTAACTTGTATATACCTGTTTTCCGCCTATACGCAGAAATAAATATATACACTTCAAGTGTCCATATCTATCACCTAAAAATGTATAAGAAAAGAAGCAATGACTATCATTAGTATTACCAAGCCTTGTTTTTTAGTCATATATCTACTGTTACCTGGAAACACCCCATCTTGGGTGTGCTTATGCATCTGAGGGTGGCTGCAGACTGGATTGGGGGAAGGCAGTTCTAACAACGGGACAAGGCAAAGGTTTGCCTAGTGATCGCATTCTCTACCATCCACCCAGAGAATACTCTGATAGGAGGGGCTCCAAGATGTTTGGAGGTATTGATTTTAAAAGAGAAAAATGAAATACATATCAGAAGATCACTGATGATATAAAGCTGCAAAAGTGTAGGGCAGAGGTAACTGCTATAGATAGCAAGCAGCATGCAAAACGGAGGAAAAGAGAAAAGGCACAGGGACCTGTGTATCATATAGAAGTAATTCCATCTTTGACCCCTCAGTACCCCTTCACAAAATGCATGCCCCTCTCGCTTCAGCCAGACCCCCACTCCACCCCCAGACCCACACCCTCTGCATCTCTTGCCTTTTTGAGAACCTCCCCCACGTCCCAGCTGGGCCTGAATGATTAGGTGTGGCCCTATAGCCCACTCTCACTTATTCAGCTGTTAAAGCAGCTTAAACCCTCATAAGAACATTAACATTTGGGTGCCAATAACAGATTGACCTTTATTCATAAAGTGCAAATAGTTGGAAGTCGAACAGATTGGTTGCCAGCGATTGCCTTTTATGTGCGGTTTAACGCTTTGATTTCTCTTCCCTTTCTTCCTCTAATCTGACAACGCTGCCTTGAATACGGTTTGCACTCTAAGTAAACAGGGCCAGGGGAGGCCTCTGCCTTTGTGGCACAGTTTGCTTGGAGGGAGGGAGAGAAGGGAGAGTGACTTTAAAAGATTTGCCTTTGGAATTAAACAATTTAAGAATGGATTGGAGACCCCCAAAACTGAATGGAGCTGTTGGAAGAACTCTGAACTGAACTCACAAGAGCCTTTTGCATATGGGACCATTTATCCAAAATCAGCCATCTAGATGCAGAATGAGAATGCAAGGATTTATATTAACTCTCTTGAAAGTTTACTCCATGCCATACACAAAAGGGAAAGTCAGAAGCCCACGGAGCCTATGGATTTGAGATGGGACCACACTGCACTGCTTTGTTACCCACTTCTAGCCAGCTGTGAGCATTTGTTGCTTCAGAGTGGGAAGGGTGGCTGGATCCTTTTAAACAAGTTGTGTTTCTTTAAAGCACTCCAAGGAAATATCTCTTAAGCATAGGCTTTTTAAAGATACTTTCCAACATAGCATTCAGTTCTGGATTTGTTTTCCTGATCTATCTTGACAATAGTTCACTTTCAACAGCAGAGTCTACGCTTTACAGCAAATGGAGACTCTTTACAGCCTTTTCATAGATTGCATGTGTAAATGCAAAGCTTCCCAGCAATCAACTGTGCCCATTTAGAAATAATAAAGTCCTTTGTGAGTCAACAGAATGAACACAGGAAATGGAAGGTACAATGCTGTCATGAATAAGGTTTGACTATAAGTGTGAGGCAATTTTATATGGATGCTGCTTCTGCTGGAGTTTTTGCATTACCTTAAAAAATCTTAAACATATTTTAGGAGCAAAGCAGAATTTCTTTTTGATCCAGACAAGTTAGCATTGTGCTGTACATGAACAATTTAGGCTTTAGAACTAGGCAGATCTAGGTTTGTGTCCCAACCCTTGCTAGAAGCTCATTAGTTTTGTGACTTAAACAAGCAATATGTCTCAAAGCCTCATTTCCTCTTCTGAAATGTACAGGCAACTGTAGCACCAATCTCAGAGGATGACAATCCCTGGGAAGCTCTTAGCCCAGCTCCCTACCCTTTAGTAAGTAAGTCAGTGAAACTTAGTTATTATTGTATCCATTTTTAATTTTGGACATCTTTGCTGTCATGGGTCTGTATGAAGAATATGACAAAAAGAAATAGAAAGTACTTAGCAACAGACGCACCCCACAGTTAACCACAATAATTGGAAATTGCTATTATTATTGTTATTATCAGTTTATACTTTCCTGTGTACGGACCATTTCCTTCTCTCAGACTACATTATGGTTGTCGTATGGCAGAAAATAGGTCTTCCATTTCTTTTGCACCCCCTGATGCTGTGAGCACAATATTAGATGCAGAGTGGATGCTTAACAAATGACTTGTTGGTTAACTGTTTCTTCTCCTTCATTGGAAACCACTTGCTCCAAAGACGACGACGACAACAACAACAACAACAACAACAAACACATAAGCATTATCTTCCCCTCCTTCTCCATCAATCCTTCATTTAATCCATTACTCAGTCCAGTCATTTCTTGCTTGGGAAAATGAGCTCTCCTATTCTCCATATTGTCACCAAGCTAATCCAGGTGAGCAACAGACTTCTAATAAAGAATGTGCTCCCATTCTCTCCGCATCACCACTCCCTACTGGTTTACAGTCATTCTGCCGACTCATGCTGGTCAAACATTCCACATTCTTTTATGTCTCCACCCAGCAATTCATACTGTGGCCTCTCCAGTCTTCATCTTCCAGACCTTCCCTAAAAGTCACGAGGAAAGTTACATGGATAGAAAGAGTTTAAGAAAGAAACAAGGATATTATCTACAGTGCTTTGATTCAGAGTTTTTTTTCCTGAACTTGGAATATCTATTACCACATTTGCTAACTGGTTAGCTATCTTGCCAGCATATACCTGACTTCAGCCCATGAGAGGGGCAGTTTTAAGGTCATGGATGTACAATTCAGCAAAAAAAAGCAAATAATTCAATTGAAAATGGGCAAAGAAACTGAACATACATTTTTCCAAAGAAGATAGATATACAAATGGGCAACAGGTACATGAAAAGGTGCTCAACATCACCAGTCATCAGGGAAATGCAAATCAAAACCAAAATGAGACATCACCTCATAGCTGTTACAGTGGCTATCATCAAAAAGACAAGAGGTAACAAGTGCTGGCAAGGATGTAGAGGAAAGAGAATCCTTGTATGCTACTGGTGGGAATGTAAATTTGTGCAACCGCTGTGGAGATTCCTCAAAAAATTAAGAATAGAACTACCATGTGATTCAGCAATCCTACTTCTGGGTATTTATCTGAAGGAAAGGAAAACCCTAACTCAAAGATGTATCTGCACCACTGTGTTTATTATAACATTATTTACAATAGCCAGAACATGGAAACAATCTACGTGTCCATTAACAGATGAATGAAGAGAAAATTGTATATATATTCAAATTTATATACACAATTATATTATAATTTTATATATTTATATAAGTTTGTGAACTTATATAAATATATATAATTTTATATTTATATAAGTTTATATATAAACATATAATATATATAATTTTATATATTTATATAAGTTTACATATAAACTTCATTACATATATTTATACACATATGCATATATATAATAGAATATTATTCAGCCATAAAAAAGGAAGGAAATTACGACATTTGCAACAACAGGAATGAACCTGGAGGGTGCTGTGCTAAGTGAAATAAGTCAGGTAGAGAAAGACAAATTCCATTTGATCTCACTTATATGCAGAATCTAAAAAAGCCAAAACACAGAAACAGAGAGAAGAATTGTGGCTGCTAGAGCTAGGGGTGGGGGAAATAAGGAGATGTTGATCAAAGAATACAGATATCCAGTTATGCGAAAAATAGGTTCTGGGGATCTAATGCACAGCATGGTGGTTACAGTTAACAATATTATATTGTATACTTGAAATCTGCTAAAACAGCAAATCTCAAATGTTCTCACTACACACATGCACAAAAGATAAGTATGTAAGGAGACTGATGTGTTAACCAAACTTACTGTGATAATATTTCACAATATGTACATATATCAAATCTTCACATCGTATACCATAAACTTACACAGTTGTTTTAGAATCCCAAAACAAAGAGCAGAAGCAAGGGAAAGTTAAAAATTACACACAAATCCACAAAGAAATAGGGGCATCGAAGGAAGAAACAAAAAATGAGGGAGAGTGAAATGTTAATTTTTGGAGTCCCAGGACAAGCTCCTACTTTTCCAAGTCCTTGGGGCTATTCCAGAGAAGGGACAAGAGCCAGGGGCAATGAAAAACTGTCCTTTTTCTCAGGTCTCATCTTCACCAACCCCCAAATCTAATACTCACCCCAACTCAGGACAAAGTATTTACCCTCAGTGGAAACTCATTTCAGTTTAATTGTTTTTTTCTCAGCTTTTCCTTCCATAATCAGAGACTGCAATGCCAACTAGCTCTCAAGCCAAGTCATTTTAATGAGGGAAAGATTTCAAAAAGATTATGGATGGGGTTTTAAATGTCTACTGAAATGCACCCAGAAAAGTCTCCATTGTAAGAGGAAATGCTTTAAAAACTATCTTTAAATAAATCCTCAATAACAGAGACTTGGCAGGGCCAGGGCTGCTACCCAGACATCCCTGGGAGAGGGGCTTTTTATGGATTCCAGTCTCAGTGTTCGCGCTGACAGGAGCCCCTAATCTACAGTATTGTTCAGTACTTGTGAGAGTCTCATTAATTAGTAGCTGATGAGGTACAAAAGGAGTAAATTTTGTTTCAATTTAACGATGACCTTCATTTTAATTCCATTCCCTTTGTGAAAACCTGGAAATTATATGACTATTCCCAAACAGTAGAGTTTTAAAAGCTCCTCTAGTCAGACAAATTGGTTTAATTTCTTGCCCCTTTACTGAATGCAGAGCTTCAGTGAACCTAATGTACTTCTGGAAAAAGAACCGATGGAAGAAAATTTAAGTTTTTGGACTGCTGGGGAAATTTTGGCAGGAGATAGATAGGAAAAAATGAAAGGTTTTGGTTTGCATTTATGACAAAGGACAAATCACATAAAAAGTCTAAAGATGAAAAAAATAAATTGTTAGTGTCATTAAAATGAAAAGCACTTAATGCACCTAGGAGACCTTAAATAAACTGGAGATCAATGCCTGTCACGGAGAATGTGCTTAGCAAATGTTTGCTGAATGAATGAATGAATGAATGAATGCTTTTGATGTCACCTTACTCTCAGTCAATACTAATATTTTAAGCTGTAATGTTCCTAAATTCAGTTGAACAGTGGATTCACTACACTGCTGGTACTAACAAATGTTGTACAATTAGTTGTGAAAGCAGTCCTTGGCCACTCCACAGGGTATAAACTCTCAGATGCACACAGGGAATAAGCCAGAAGGTGCAAGGACAACTTGAACAAGTAGCAACCTGACTCACCACCACTATGACTTCTCAAATTGTGGACCCCAGTGTCAGGGGTTCTTCCTGTATGTGACTCACAGAAGCTCCTGGGAAGCATTTCTGTCCAGGGACATTAACATCAAACACAGCCATTTAATAAAGTAGGCATGTTTTCTTTTCTTTCTTTCACTTTTTAATACCAAGTAATATGTGCAAAAGATACCTTTAAGCCTCATATCACCCCTGACCCCATCTTCTTAGATGGAGTGGGCTTAGAAATAGGTTGAGCATGTGTGCATTACACACTGCTTGGAAGTCTTTCAAAACTGAAAGTTACACAATTTGAAAGTGAAGTCAAGGTGCCCTATTTCCCACACGACCCCCTAATTTCCTTTGTACACACATATGCACGCGCGCGCGCGCACACACACATGCTCTTGTCTACCAGACTACTGATTAAATGAACAAACAAATCAATGAATGAATGAATGAGTGAATGGTTGATATAATGAATTACAACTACACATGGAATTCACATCATTGACCACAACTAACAACCAAATATTTCTAGAGTCAGATTGTAGTAGGGGGAGAAGTATCTGGTCAGAACAAGGTATGACTCTTAAAAGTGTCCTGAACATTAGATTTCAAACACCAGAGACACAAGTCTTCCAAGCAATTCAACTGAGAGAATCAAAGATGCTCCCAACCCAGATGGGTTAAATTCTCAGACAATGCTGGGGTTGTGTTGTCCCCTCTTCACTGTGGGATACAGGTAAAGATGGGGTGGCCATGGTAGTATCTCAGTCCTTTATGAAAAATGGAAGCGATAACTCTTATTTTCTTCTCATCTCCAAGGCCATTCCTTATCTCTCTTAATAATGGATCCAGAATCATTGCAAAGAAACTCAAGGCAAATTACCCTTTTGCCTAGTTACCTTTCACTTTTGGCAACCCCAAGTGTTCTACTCATGTCCCCATTTTCTATCTCAAGACCAGCTTCACGCACGCACACACACACACATACACACACACACAGCCTTGTGGGATGATTTAAGAAAAAGTATCTTTTCTTATTGCCTGGCTCAGTTCAAAAGTCAGAGAGGCATTTGCACTAATAAGTAAGCAAGAGCAAAAAGCAAAAAATCCAATTTAAAAATGGGCAGAGCAACTGGTGCAGCGCTCTGGAAAACAGTGTGGAGGTTCCTCAAAAAATTAAAAATAGACCTATCCTATGACCCAGCAGTAGCACTGCTAGGAATTTACCCAAGGGTTATAGGAGTGCTGATGCATAGAGGCACATTTACCTCAATGTTTATAGCAGCACTTTCAACAATAGCCAAATTATGGAAAGAGCCTAAATGTCCATCAACTGACGAATGATGGTTTATATATATAACGAATATATATGATGAATATGACGAATGATGTGGTTTATATATACAATGGAATACTACTTGGCAAGGAGATAGAATGAAACCCTGCCATTTGCAGCAATGTGGATGGAACTGGAGGGTATTATGCTAAGTGAATTAAGTCAGTCAGAGAAAGACAGACACCGTAAGTTTTCACTCATATGTGGATCTTGAGAAACTTAAAAGAAGACCATGGCGGGAGGGAGAGGGGGGAAAAAAAGTTACAGAGAGGGAGGAAGCCAAACCATAAGAGACTCTTGGATACTGAGAACAAACTGAGGGTTGATGGAGGGGTGGGGGAAAGTGGGTGATGGGCATTGAGGAGGGCACCTGTTGGGATGAGCACTGGGTGTTGTATAGAAACCAATTTGACAATAAATTATATTTTTTAAAAAACTGTCAGTATTAAATGACAATATGAACATTGTCAAGATTCACAGGATTTATGCTCTATTATAGAATTAAAATGATATGTTCTGTGACTTGTCAATGGGTTGCTTCTTCGAAATAAAAATCAATAAACAGATTATCATACAAAAAAAAGATGTGGTTTATATATACAATGGAATACTACTTGGCAATGAGAAAGAATGAAATCCTGCCATTTGCAACAATGTGGATGGAACTGGAGGGTATTTTGCTAAGTGAAATAAGTCAGTCAGAGAAAGACAGATACCCTATGTTTTCACTCATATGTGGATCTTGAGAAACAGAAGACCAAGGGGAAGGGGAAGGGGGAAAAAAAAGTTACAGAAAGGGAGGGAGCCAAACCATAAGAGACTTTTGGATACTGAGAACAAATTGAGGGTTGATGGAGGGGTGGGGGAAAGTGGGTGATGGGCATTGAGGAGGGCACTTGCTGGGATGGGCACTGGGTGGTGTATGAAAACCAATTTGACAATAAATTATATTAAAAAATAAAAAATTAAAATGGGCATAGATCTGAATAAACATTTTTTCTAAAGAAGATATACAAATGGGCAACAGGTACATGAAAAGGCACTTGACATCACCAGTCATCAGGGAAATACAAATCAAAACCACAATGAGATATCACCTCATACCTATTAGAATGGCTATTATCAAAAAGACAAGAAATAACAAGTGTTGACAAGGACGTGGAGAAAAGGGTACACTTGTACACTGATGCTGGGAATGTAAATTCATGCAACAACTATAGAAAACATTATGGAGATTCCTCAAAAAAATTAAGATAGAACTTTCATATGATCCAGCAATCCCTCCTCCAGGTATTTATCTGAAAGAAATGAAAACATGAACTCGAAAAGATATATGTACCTCCATGTTAATTACAGCATTATTTACAATAGCTAAAATGTGGAAGCAATCTAAGAGTCCATCAATAGATAAATGGATAGGGAAAATGGAATATTATTCAGCCATAAATAAAGAACAAAATCTTGGCATTTGTGATGCCATAGATGTACCTTCAGAGTATTATGCCAAGTGAAATATGTCATACAGACAAAGACAAATACTGTATGATCTCCCTTGTATGTGGAATCTAAAAACAAATAACAACAACAACAAAACCAAACTCAGAGAACAGATTGACGGCTGCCAGGGGCAGAGGATGAGTAGGGTGGGCAAAATGGATGAAGGGCATCAAAAGGCACAAACTTCCTGTTATAAATAAGTAAGTCATGGATGCAATGTACAACATAGTGACTACAGTTAATAATACTATATTATATATTTGCTAAGAGAATAGATCTTAAAAGTTCTCATCACAAGAAAAATTTGTAACTATATGCAGTAATGAGTGTTAAGTAGACATTGTGGTCATCATTTTACAATATATAAAAATATTGAATCATTAGGTTGTATACTTGAAACTAATACAATGTTATATGTCAATTATACCTCAATAAAAAAGTGAGTAAACATCACTGGCAAGAATAAGATAAATCTATAATCATTCAAACTCTGGTGCAAATTACTGAAATCCTATTGCCTTCCTCCTTTATGTCTATCCAAAACTTCTTCATACTTTCCTCCCTTATGTTTCTCATGGATAAGCTCTGAGTAGCTACTCTTAGGAAGCAGATCTGTGTAGACACTGTGTGTACAGGGCAAACCCTGTACACAACGAGTTTAACAAAAGAATATTAAAACCAAACCATAGGAAACTAAGAATAATAATATAAACCTATATTTTATATAGGTTTTTATAGCTTCTTTAACATTCTTTTTTCATTTACCTTTCACACAACTCTTTGAGGTAGTATTATCTCCACCCTTTTTTATAGATGAGAGAAAGAAATTAAACACCTTGCTAAAGAAGGAGATCTGGACTTTGAAAACCAGATAGAGAAATCCTAAAGCTAAGTATCTTTTACAATGCCAAGGCATCTCTGGGAAAGATATCCCTGAGATATCTTGGAGAAAGGCATCCATGTTTGTGTTGTGTTTTAAGGCATCTGCTACCATTACATGACAAAATTTGGGAAGTAGCAGAGGTAATTATGGAAGTCTAGATACAAGAAATAAGAAAACTAAGGATGCTTTCAAATGTAGACAAGTCCTTTAATCTTCCTCTTTTTGCTTTCTTTTAAGTCTTCCAGATTAAGGGAAGTCCTCTTCCTTCATCTGGATCATTTTAACAACTCCTTCAGTCCAGGGTTAAACGGTCTCACAGCTATCCATCACTGACCAGGGTGAAGCAACTGGCCTTGCTTTGATAGCAGCACCAGGCTGCTCATAATTGGTGGTTCCATGGCTAGAGGATATCCAGCTCTGTCCTGTGCTCCTCTTTATGAGTCAGGGGACACATTAAGGACATCAAGGTGCCCTACAGCAAGTGCTAGGAAAGGTCATCCAAAGAGCGAACCCTTATTAATGTCTCACAAAGTCTTCCACAGCCCTCAAAGTAGTACTTTCATTAATATTCCCATTTTCAAGTGCAAAAACTGCAGAGCTTAAGTAATTTTCCCAAGGTCACGCAGCTACTTATGACAGGGCAGGGATTTTCACCCAAGCATCTGGCTCCAGGGTCTGGGTTCTTAACTAAGCACTCTTAAAAAACTGCATCACACGATGTAGGAACCCAGGTGCATTTATTCTAGGTAACCTAAGACATGGTGGTAAATGAACTTATTCCGCTTGAACAGAATAGGGTACTAAATGCAGAACTGGGGCTAACCATTAGAAGTTACAAGCAGATTTCAAGTAAGTATAACTTTCAACTTTCTAAACACAGATGTCAGCCCTAATTGGGATGCTTTCAGTCTCAGCTGTAAAAACTCAGCTCAAAATAGCTCAAATCAAAAAGGAAACTGTGGGGCACCTGGGTGGCTCAGTCCATTAAGCTTTCAACTCTTGATTTTGGCTCAGATCATGATCTCACAGTTTGTGGGATCAAGCCCTGGAGGGGCTCTGCACTGGCAGCACAGAGCCTGCTTGGAATTCTCTCTCTCCCTCTACTCTCTGCTACCCCCATCCCCTGTGTGTGCTCTCTCTCTCTCTCTCTCAAAATAAATAAACTTTTTTAAAAAACTCCTGAAACAGGTCTCCAAATACCATTTAAAAAAAGAAAGAAAACTGTAAGAAACTGGAGCAGTTTCCTAGAACTAAAAAGTAACTGGAAAATATAAGGGTGAATAGGCATGGTTATATTCAGGTACTAAGGTGATATCATGAGCAATCTGTCTCTTTCTCCATCTCTCAACTAGGCTTCCCTGTCTATTCACAGTGTGCTCAGACAGACTCTCACCTTTTGGGCAGAAATATCACCAACAATTCTACATTCATATCATCCTCACAGTTGTCAATCCCTCTGGGAACTCACAGAAATTAGCAGTTAACTCTGCCTGTTGGCATGGGGTACAGAAATATGAGAGGACTTTACAGAGAAGGTGACTTTTACATGTATCTTGGTGATGTGCAGGAGTTTCCCAGGAGAAGGATGTGATGTGATAGGCTTTCCTATATTCGAGGTACTGTTCCATACAGCTTGAGTGTACTGGAGCATGTGGAGGACCAGAAAGATGAGGGCAGCTACCTGATTAACTAAAAGCTTTTTTGCATATTGACCAATTTGTGGAATGGCTAATTTACTAAAAAATCACTTTGTCAAACATTCAATTAATAATTTATCAGATTTATTGATTTGCAAAAAATAAAGAAAGAAACCTTTTTGACTATTTATATGAAGTTTACAGCAACTTGTACTGGATCAGTAGTCTTGGCTGACCAACTTTTATGTAGTTTTCAGAATAGTATTTTAAGGAGTATTCAGTTTGTTAATGTCTAAGATCATATTCAGGCGTGGGAGTTGTCTCCTTAGAACTATATTTAATATTCAGAAAAATCTACTTTAATCAATGACCAAATGTCCTGTTTCATATGGAAATTTTTTCAGTTTCCACTGATTTCTTTCAACTTTTTCTCACTTTCCTGAATATCTGCCACATTTTGCCTAACCTAATTAAAGACCTTTCTCTTCGGAGAAAGTTTTCGCCTTCTCTGCTCAGATTTCATTGTTCCAATACTTAAGATCTGTTCCCTTTGATGTGAGGTTGCTACCTGACCTCAAATTAATTAAAATGAAATAAGATTAAAATTTCAGTTCTTCAGTCATAAAAGTTACATTCCAATGATCAGCATCAAGCCACATGTGGCTAGTAGCTACCATATTGAACAGCACAGATAGAGAACATTTTCATTATTAAAAGAAGTCCTGGGGCGCCTGGGTGGCGCAGTCGGTTAAGCGTCCGACTTCAGCCAGGTCACGATCTCGCGGTCCATGAGTTCGAGCCCTGCGTCAGGCTCTGGGCTGATGGCTCAGAGCCTGGAGCCTGTTTCCGATTCTGTGTCTCCCTCTCTCTCTGCCCCTCCCCCGTTCATGCTCTGTCTCTCTCTGTCCCAAAAATAAATAAACATTGAAAAAAAAAAAAGAAGTCCTGACCCTATCTTTTCTCTAGGATTCTATCTGATTCCTTCAGCTCCATGCCCCACAGCTGCTAATGAGCTAGACTCCATTCTTGCCCCTGGTTTCAACTCCCCAGGGCCCTTCTGGGTAGGAAGGGAATTTGGAAAGCAAAATCATCATTGATCATTTCCGTTGTGTCCATTTTCTAGCTTAGCAGTAAGATGAACTGTTCTAACATTTGAAGGGCCCCTGTGTGAAATTTTCTAGGGAATGATCTTGAGAGAGTAGAAGGAAGAGAGACAGGGAGAGAGACAGAGGAAGAGAGAAGGTGGGGAAGGAGGGGGAGGGAGGGAGAGAGAAAGAGAGAAGATGGGGAGGAAGAGGGAGGGAGAGAGAGGGGTCCTCTTGTCAGCAAACTCCTTACTGAAAATATTAATTCCACTAAAAGCATCAAAAGAGCTTTTTTTCCCTTAGAATGAAAAAAAAATACAGCTGGATGGCAAAATGGAAGGCTTGAATGAACATTTCAAGTCCTACCTGTCACAAGCCATTAGTTGAATTGCCTAAAGAAATCCCTTGACAAGTATAAGTGCTGTTTTTATGTTAGAGAGCTTCATAATGTTGGCCACAAGAAGAAATTTCTCCACAAAAGCTCTTTCTGTTTAATAAAGTGATTTGTTCCAGTAACAGTGATAATAAAATTGCTGAATTGAAACAGGATTGTTCAATGAAGACATGAATCCAATTTGCTGGACTAGTATGATTACACTTTTATCTCTGTGTTTACTCATTTGTAGAATTGCTACCAGTCTTTTGATATGCAATTAATAGGATTAATCGTTTTCAGGACCAGAAGGCAGTAAGAGGGAATGGAAACTATCCTAGGTGGCCTGGCAGCTATGTGCCCGCCTCTTTTTAAGGCTGTGCACCTTGCTGGCTGTGTGCTACAGAATGATAGGTTGATTGCCTTGCCTTGTCTCTTAAAATGATATTTCTTTTTCCAATGAAAATTTCTTTGAATAATTTTATCTATGGTAATTTATGTTCCCCCCCACTGTAAGTTTCTCAGGCAGCTGACGGTACAGCCTCATGCCCAGGAAAACGAGGTAAAGATTAGCAACAATTTTCTAAAATTCTACTTTTGAAGTGACCTATCTTCCCCATCTAATCCTATATTAAAATTCTTATTATCACTATTGGTAGATTTAGTAACAGAATAAAAAAAATTTACAAACTATTTAATTCATTGCCTGAAAATTTTTGAAGGCTTAGGTATATCATATTAAGCAATTTTGGTGATAGTTTACATATGCTTAATAGTTCAACATTTCTTTTGGAATGGTGCCATCTTAAATGCTCAAAGGGACTAGTAAAATCATTGGCTACACAAAGTAAGATTTATTAAATACATACTACTTTTTTGTGAAGATGTTTGTTTTGTTTGGTTGATTGTTGGAGTTTGGGTGGTTTTCTTTTTGTAACAGATCAAGAAGTCAGTGTCTATCAGCTACCAAAATATTTTTATTGAACTATATTTGACATATAATATTATATAAGTTTAAAGTATAAAACAATGACTTAATACATTTATGTATTAGAATATGATTGTCATTGTAGCATTAGCTAGCACTTCTATCACTTCACATAATTATCATAAGTGCCTACCAATGGAAGAATAGATAAAAAAGATGTGAGAAAGAAATAAAGGAAGAAAGAAAGAAAGAAAGAAAGAAAGAAAGAAAGAAAGAAAGAAAAAGAAAACTGCTCAGCCATGAGAAAGCTACCAGAATATTTTAAGAACAGACAATTATTAGCAGACACTGGTATCTTTGCCTGAGTTCCTAATAAATAAAGTGTAAGGTAAAGTTTCGTGCTAATGTTTTATAGAGGGTATAAACCCTTTATAAATGAAAAAAAAATGAAGCTAGTCAGGGAAAGGGGGAAAGCATATACAAGGTAATATGTTACCAAGAATCACTGATGGCTTAGTCATGCTGAATATCTCCTTATCCAGCTACAGGGAGGACATAGGGAACCACTATGTCTTAGAAGTTTGTCAGAAGAAAGAAGGACAAGCAAATGACCACTGGTTCCTTTCTATCACCTACCGTTCATTAGTCAAAGTTCTGTCACTAGAGTGTTAACAACCCGTTGCTTCCCACTTGTGTTGTTTGGTACCTCAAGGAAGTCACTGGGGAATCCAGAGACCCCCTGGGTCTTGTTAGATAAAAATATGGTGACTTATCTGCTGCATTTTTCCATGGGCCCATTGAACACCATGGTGGAGACCAAACACTCAACCACAGACATTAGAAGATGAGTCTGTGGCACTGGAGCTTTACGGTCCCAGGAACATGTCAGCAGTCACTGGAGTTGATTTGGCTGGGAAGCAGGGAAAATAATCAATGACTGGGGGGATAGGGACAGGCAGATGGGACAGAGCTTAACTGGAGCAATGCATAAACTGAGTGTACATAAACTTGTACAACTGGCAAGTTAAATCTTTCTGAAGATTTGTTTCCAAAATGAAGACAAGCATCTTCCCCAGGTCTTGACCAAATGTAAAAATTGTCAAAATACTTGTCTTACTTTCCAAAATGGCATCTCTTAAACAACATTAAGCATTAAATAGAGTATTTACATCATTGTAGCTGGAGTTTACCTGCTATCACTTCAAATATGTGATCTATGTAGTCAAGATACCCTCCCAAAATGTAAAATGGTATAGCTACTGTGGAACACAGTGTGGAATTTCCTCAAAAAATTAAAAATAGAAATACCATATGATCTAATAATTCCACTACTGGATAATTATCTAAAGAAAATAAAAACACTAATTTGAAAAGATATAAGCACCTCTATGTTTACTGCAGCATTATTTACAATAGCCATGATATGGAAGCAACGTTCTAAGTGTCATCTACAAATGAATGGACAAGGAAGATGTGGTACATACACACACACACACACACACACACACACACACACAATGGAATATTATTCAGCAAGAAGAAGAAAGGAGGAGATTGTGCCATTTGCACCAGCATGGGTGCAAATGAATAAACAAACAAACAAAAAGCAGAAACAAACCTATAAATACAGAGAGCAAACTGATGACGGCCAAAGGGGAGGAAGGCTGAGAAATGGCCAAATGGGTAAAGGGGAGTGGGAGATATAGGCTTCCAGTTATGGAATGAATAAGTCACGAGAACAGAAGACACAGCATAAGAAAAAGAGTCAATGATATTGTAATAACATCGTATGGTGAAAGATGGTAGCTACACCTGTGGTGAGCATAGCACAACATACAGAAAAGTTGAATCACTATGTTATACAAGTGAAATTAATATAACAATATGTGTCAACTATATTCAAATAAAAAAAATTTAAATACATCCTCCCAAGACAAAAACAGGGATTACTGAGTTATTCATCTATGACTTCAGGGCCTTGAATGTGGTAGAAACTATTGGTGGAATGAATGAAAGAATGAATGATCAGCCAATTAGTCCAAAGCATCTGCCTGTCTAGCCCTATCCTCATTCCAGCTCTGTTTGGGTTTACTGAATATGACTAAGACACTGAAAATGTAACTTCACTTTAAAAATAATATTCCAGAGAAATGAGTCAACATAGCGGAGAAGTAGGGGGACCCAAAGTTCCCTCGTCCCTCAAACACAAAAGTATTGAGGCCAGAAGACTTGTAATTCCAGGAATCTGGGCTACGGAGTGACAGAAACATCTCCAGAGGCCAAGGGGACAACTTGGCGGGCCAAAGGTGTGTGACTGAGAACTGGGAGAGATAAAACATTCCATGCTCATGGACTGGAAAAACAAATATTGTTAAAATGCCAATACTACCCAAAGCATCTATACATTTAACACAATCCCAATCAAAACTGCACTGGCATTCTTCTCAAAGCTAGAACAAACAATCCTAAAATTTGTATGGAACTACGAAAAGACCCCAAATAGCCAAAGTAATGTTGAAAAAGAAAACCAAAGCAGCAGGCATCAGAATCCCAGACTTTAGCCTCTACTACAAAGCTATAATCATCAAGACAGCATGGTACTGGCACAATAAAGACACACAGACCAATGGAATACAATAGAGAACCCAGAACTGGACCCACAAATGTATGGCCAACTAATCTTTGGCAAAGCAGGAAAGAACATCCAATGGAAAAAAGTCTCTTTAGCAAATGGGGCTGGGAGAACTGGACAGCAACATGCAGAAGAAAAAAACTTTCTTACACCATACACAAAAATAAACTCAAAATGGATGAAAGACCTAAATGTGAGACAGGAAACCATCAAAACCCTAGAGGAGAAAGCAGACAACAACTTCGTTGGCCTGAGCCACAGCAACTTCTTACTTGACATGTCTCTGAAGGCAAGGGAAATAAAAGCAAAAATGAACTACTGGGACCCCATCAAAATAAAAAGCTTCTGCACTGCAAAGGAAACAATCAACAGAACTAAAAGGCAACCAACAGAATGGGAGAAGATATTTGCAAATGACATTTTTGATAAAGGGTTAATATCCAAAATCTATAAAGAACTTATTAAACCAAACACCTGAAAAACAAATAATCCAGTGAAGAAATAGGCAGAAGACATGAATAGACACTTTTCCAAAGAAGACATCCAGATGTCCAACAGACACATGACAAGATGCTCAACATCACTCATCATCAGGGAAATAAAAATCAAAACCACACTGAGATACCACCTCACACTGGTCAGAATGGCTAAAATTAACAACTCAGGAAACAACAGATGTTGGCAAGGATGTGGAGAAACAGGAACCCTCTTGCACTGTTGATGGGAATGCAAACTGGTACAGCCACTCTGCAAGACAGTGTGGAAGTTCCTCAAAAAATTAAAAATACAATCACCCTACAATTTAGCAACAGCACTACTAGGAATTTACCCAAGGGATACAGGGGTGCTGATTCATAATGGCACATGTACCCCAATGTTTATAGCAGCGGTTTCAACAATAGCCAAATTATGGAAAGAGCCCAATGTCCATCAAATGATGAATGGATAAAGAAGCTGTGGTTTATATATACAATGGAATACTACTTGGCAATGAGAAAGAATGAAATCCTGCCATTTGCAAAAATGTGGATGGAATTGGAGGGTATTATGCTACGTGAAATAAGTCAGTCAGAGAAAGACAGATATATGTTTTTCACTCGTATGTGGATCCTGAGAAACTTAACAGAAGACCATGGGGAAAAAATACTTTCAAACACAGAGGGAAGGAGGCAAACCATAAGAGACTCTTAAATACAGAGAACAAACTGAGGGTTGGGTGGGGGGCAGGGGAGAGGGGAAAATGGGTGATGGGCATTGAGGAGGGCACTTGTTGGGATGAGCACTGGGTGTTGTATGTAAGTGATGAATCACGGGAGTCTACCCCTGAAGCCAAGATCACACTGTATACACTGTATGTTAGCTAACTTGACAATAAATTATATTCAAAAAATAATAATAATATTCCAGAGTATAACAGTAGCATTTCCATTTTCACATTTTAGTGGAGATAGGATCAAATATTTTCCACTAGCCTTGAGTCTCCTCCCTAGTTGCTTGGCAAGTTTGCTTCTTTAATTGCCACATCTTGAGTAGTAATTTTGGTATTAGGATATTAATAGGAAAATATCTTTGATATATTATATACCACTCTATAAAGCCACTACAGTGTCATGTGTCTGACTTTAATCAACCACTGAACAATTGCAAAACATTTCTTTTTCCAGGATATTCTCAGTGTCTTCTCCAGCTGGTGAAGTTCTTTATTCCCACATAGATAATGACCTTCCAGTCAAAGTGATAGTGTCTAAAAATCTTATTTATATGGGTACCAGAGAATACAATGGGCCAGAAGTTCACTTTTATTTTACATGCAGCTAGTTCTTACTTTTCACAGGAGTATGAGACCATTAAAAAGACCTTACTAGCTGAAAGCATGTAAAGCAATCTCAATAACTGACAAAACAAAAAAAATCATGATGGTCCCATAACATATAAAAACTTTGTCTAAGTGTTAAAAACGCTCTTAATATAACATACAAATTATATAATGGGCATTGAAGACGGCACTTGTTGGGTTGAGCACCGGGTATTGTATGTAAGCCAATTTGACAATAAATTATATTTTAAAAAGATATAAATTATAATAAAATAAAAAATAATAAAACTGGTATTTATTTAATACAGGTGACCCTTGAACAACATAGATTTGAACTATACAGATCCACTTATACAAGGATTATTTTGGTAAAAACAGTACAGAACTGTAAATGTATTTTTCCTTTCTTAGGATATTTTTTAATAACATTTTCTTTTCTCTAGCTTACTTTATCATGAGAAAGTATATAATACATATAGCACAAAGTATGTGATAATCAGCTGTTTATGTTATAGATAAGGCTTCAGGTCAACAGTAGCTGTCAGTAGTTAAGTTTGAGGGGAGTCAAAAGCTATAGGCAAATTTCCGAGTTTGCAGGGGGTCCATATCCCTAACCCCCACACTGTTCAAGCGTCAACTGTACATTGTAATTCAAAACATCAGAACTATTAATGTTTTATTCCTTTGTAAAACTCTAAGAATGGTTTAGCAGTACTTGCTTCCTTCTTTTCATATACAAGTAAGCATCTTTTCTATGCAAATAAAAATAGCTGCTAAATTATAAATAACAATAAAATGCAAATTAAATAAATGGTAAATTCTAAATAATTGATAAACTGTCATACTCCTTTCTAAGTACAAATCAGCGTCCAATCTTTTGTCCTTTGTGATGTCAATGTTGTGAATTATCTCTGAGAGTTCCTTTAATGTGAATTTTTTGCCAATTTCACTTCATCTAGAACTTATTGATCCTTTTCATTACAACCACTTTCTTCATTTACGTTGGTGAGTTTCCCTTCACTAAGCTCCTCTGATTGCATGTTCAAGGTCTCTTGATTAAGGACAGTGTCATCATTCTCTATCAGTTTTTTCTTCTAT
Source organism: Prionailurus viverrinus (assembly GCF_022837055.1). NCBI lineage: Eukaryota > Metazoa > Chordata > Mammalia > Carnivora > Felidae > Prionailurus > Prionailurus viverrinus. The sequence goes on along the minus strand of NC_062564.1, from coordinate 136,879,535 downwards.
AATTCCATTTAAGTTTGATTTGACTTTCACTTCTGGGGTCATCACTTTTTCATTCTTTGTTGCAATTTTATCTTTGCTGGCCAATTCCCTCTGTTCTATTATACATTTTTATAAAATGCCACTTGGCTTGGTCAGTTTCCTAAATCCACCATGCATCTACCCTTCAACAAGAGGGTGTCTTGTTCACCACTTGTCTCTGGCACCCAGCATGTTGCCTGGTACATAATGAAGGTGCAATAAATAGTGGGGAAAAAAATGAGAAGGCAATACAACTTTGCTGTCTGTGCATGAGCTTAATAACAGATGTTCAATAACCAATCAGTGACAGAGTTTGAAGACAGTGATGATTGGCTACTGATCATAACACATGTGTCATTTTCCTAGTGATTTGTAGACTAAAGAGTTAGCACTGAATTTTATATTTTATGCAATTATTCCGTTAATATACCATGGTAACACAAATTTTAACCATGCTGTTGGGCATTACTAAGTAAACCAAGTAACTAAAATATATTCATATCAGAACCTTGCAGAGTGATTATTATCTATATTTGATATCCATGCCTTCTGAGTTGGCAAGAGAACCACCACAAGATATGGTCATCTTAGCCAAGAGATACACAAAGGACCAAAGAACATATGTGACTTTTTATTGCATATACACACACACACACACACACACACACACACACACACACACGTATATGCATATGTATATGTATATTACGTATATATAGTGGGTACATATATATGTGTATATATAGTGGGTATATATGTGTGTATATGTGTGTTTATACATATATAAAAATGTATATAAATATATATACATATACACACACACACACACACACACACATACTAAAGACTGTGCCTCAGCTCATGGATACAGTGGTTAAGTGTATATGTTTTGAAATCTGACAGAACTGAGTTCAAATGCTATTCATTCTCTCATAAACTCAATTTCTTCACATGTTTAAAACTTTACCTCAAGGAACTGTTGCAAGGATTAAGTGAAATAATACATATAATATTTTTAATCAGTGCCTGGGTCATAGTAAGGGTAATTAAGTGGTGTTAATGATAAGTAAAAGTAATGATGGTGGTCATCACTGTTGAGTCATGGTGGTATGCTAAAAGAATAATGAAATATGGAGATGTAAACAAGAATAGACCTAGAGTACTGAATTGGAAAAACTTGAGATTTCCAGAAGGCTATTATAGTATAATTTTATAATGAACTCATAGAACATTTACTCTGAAAATCTAGAACTTTAAATAGGTTAAAATACTTCCAATTTAGAGAAAAATGAGCAAATAAGCTTTGACATCCATCCATGCCAAGTCATGATGCCAAAAAAGCATTTATGTCTCCATTGTGAACTTTATCCAACATCCATTTACCAGTTCCCGGTTTGCAAATCCAATTGCTGTAGGATAGGGATTTGAACAGCAAAATTGGCAATGTTTTAAGCTTGTAAATTGGAGCTGTCAGGATGATAGCACAATTGTAGAAAAGAGTTTGAGTTGCCCATTTCAAGAGCTTACTATGAATTTACCTTTGAGCAAAGTGACTTTCATTAACCATCTCAATGTCATACACATTTGGGAAATTTGAAGGTACCATATGCTAATTATGACAGGTTAAATTTACTTAGATTAAATTACAAAAAAAAAAAAGACTAGCATTATTCAAACAATTGAAAAGTCTTTGACTTTTTACTGCTTTATTTCCTAAAGTATGTTCTGTGGAACACCAGTGTTCATTGTGATATAGTATGCATTCCTCATACTAAGCGGGGGCTGGGGGAGGAAGTTTCATAGTCATATATCTAGAGATTCACAATGTATTAGCATACAAAAGACTGAGAGCCCCTGTTGTTTAAAAAACTTTTTAGATGAATCGCATTTCCCAAATATACTGACCCTAAAACACTTTTTATTTTTTATTTTTTTTTAAACTTTTTTTTTCAACGTTTATTTATTTTTGGGACAGAGAGAGACAGAGCATGAACGGGCGAGGGGCAGAGAGAGAGGGAGACACAGATTCGGAAACAGGCTCCAGGCTCTGAGCCATCTGCCCAGAGCCCGATGCGGGGCTCGAACTCATGGACCGCGAGATTGTGACCTGGCTGAAGTCGGACGCTTAACTGACTGCGCCATCCAGGCGCCCCACACTTTTTATTTTTTAAATATTGCTTTCCGGGGTGCCTGAGTGGCTCAGTTGATTAAGCATCCGACTCTCAGTTTTGGCTCAGGTCATGATCTTGCAATTTCGTGAGTTTGAGCCCCACATTGGGCTCTGTGTTGACAGTGCAGAGCCTACTTGGGATTCTCTCTCTCTCCCTCTCTCTGCCCCCCCCCCCTTGCTCACACTGTCTCTGTCTCTGTGTCTCTCAAAATAAATAAACTTAAAAAAAATAAAAACTAAAAAAATTTTTTAAATATTGCTTTCTTGTAGAATATGGTGTTTTATGTAACAGTTTTGGAAAGCTGAACAAAAAGTATAAATGAACTAGGGATTCACATCTGGAGACAATGAAGAGGTTTTAATGGTATTTCTGTGCTATATCCTTGAGCATACACACATTTTTTTACATAAAATTCAGATAGTTTTCAGCAACAATTCACAAAATGATCTGCAAATTTACCTACAATGGTTTATTCCTGATACAACTTCCCCTTCCACTCCACTCCATTTCATTGTCCACATTGGACCTGCTCTAGTCCTTAAGAACCACTTTTCTCTCTGGACAGAATTTCTTAAAAAGATTTTTTTAATGTTTATTTATTTTTGAGAGAGAGAGACAAAGATGAGCATGAATGGGACAAGGGAGACATAGAATCTGAAGCAGGCTCCAGGTTCTGAGCTGTCAGCGCAGGGCCCGACACAGGGCTCGAACTCACAAACAGCAAGATCATAACCAGAGCCAAAGTCGGACACTTAACCAACTGAGCCACCCAGGCGCCCCTCATTGGACAGAATGTCTTGCTCAGTCATTTTAAATGTTCTTATAATTCTGTTCATCAAAAAAAACAATTTTTAACTCATATGATTAACTCCTAGCTCAGTGTTGAGAACACAAAAGATATATATGCTCTGGTACTTGGACTCAAGAGCCTTACAATTAAGCAGGAAAAGCAAAACTAACACTGTGAAGCAATTAAAAAAAATAACTCCAGAGGTTTTTAAATAGGATAAAAGATCAATATAAGCTAAGTAAAGTGGAGAAGGCTTTTTGGTGGAGATGGACATAAGCATATGAATAGGATGTAGGAAAGTGTGGTGGGAGAAGGAACAAGATTTCAGAAAAAGGTAAAGAATGACCACAGCCAAATGGCAGGAAGAAGGAGTTAGAGTCAAAAGATGTGGGGAAAAAAGATAGGCATAGCAGTCTGTTTGGAGTAGAGCATTCATGGTATACACAGAAAGAAATAATTTAGGCTGAATACAGTAGACTCCAGGCAATAGAAGGTTCTGATCACCAGATTAAAAATCTGAACTTGTTTAACTAAGCAGAAGGAAGACATGGTCAAAGGACAAGGTCATAAATTTGAACCTAGTCAAAAAATAACCAAATCAATATTCTAGAAAGATTAGTCTTGCAACTCACATGGAGAGGTTGGAGAGAGAAAGAGAAAGAAACCAAAGGCCAGGATTCAAAGTAGAATACTGTTGAAATAAATCACGTATTAAAACTCTTGACAGGTGGGAATAAAATAGGATCTAAAAGAAAATATGAATCTACAAATTTGAGGGTACAAATGACAAGATGTGGTGTGAAAAAAGGACAGATTTCAATAAAGCTTCAAAGCTTCTAGAACGGAATGTGGGTGATTCTGCAAACTAAGTTTTGGGAAAAGAAGATAAATATTTACTAAACAGGAAATGAAAAAGCATCTCTCTGTGGCTTTCTAATCTAGTCTTCCATAATTTAATCTCATTTTATATATCCTATGTTATTCCCCACTACTCAGTCATTAATTTAACAATTATTTTATAAGCATCTGTTGTATGCTAAGCAATATTCTAGACACTGAAAAAATAAAAAGATGTGGATGGCACAGTTTGAGGCAAAGGATGGAGATGGGTGATAGATGTGTAAATGAGTAATTAGAGAATGTGAAATTTCTCAGTGTATTTCCTATTTGCAGGTTAGAGGGTATAGGTACTAAAATTTATTGAGTTCCTAATTTACACGAGGCCTTTTAGATTTGTCTAAATTAATTCCTACATCAACACAAAGAAGTAAATATTGCTTTCCTATTTTTCTTGATAAAAATCACCGCCTACGACCTTCTGACCATATAGAACCCTGAAGACAGCAGCAACATGAAACCCCCCTGGAAAAAACTGCTTCCTCTCTGGGTTAACTACAACTACTCAGGACTCCTGGATACATGGCAGCAATCCTTCATTATAAGGAGAATAAGGCCCTTCAAAGCCTCCAAAGATTCTACCCCAGGACCAAGATCAACTAACCATCTTTCCAGGACTTAAGATGCATGAATTTTTTCACACTTTAACATCTTGAACTTGGGACAACCAAAGAGGTATCCTATTTTTCTGGTAAAGAGGGATCCTTTTCATTCATCCAGGGGTCCTTGGTATCTGTGTCAAGAGAGAAAGCAGTGAGTTGTTCATGGAAACTGTTATTTTTTTGCTACCATTTTTGTGAAATTTTACGATCATGGAGGTTGCAGTTCACATCCAAATGAACCATCTCTATAATGATTTTTTTAAGCAAGTATAAAATTGCATTGGAGGGGCCCCTGGGTGGTTCAGTCAGTTAAGTGTCCGACTCTTGATTTTGGCTCAGGTCATGATCTCACGGTTTGTGACTTTGAGCCCTACGGTGGGCTCTGCACCAACAGTACTGACAGTGGGGAGCCTACTTGGGATTCCCTCTCCCTCTCTCTCTGCTTCTCCCCCACTTGTGCACTTGCTCTTGCTCTCTCTCTCTCTCAAAATAAATAAATAAAATTTTAAAAACTGCATGAAGGATTTAGTTTCTAACCCACATTTTATTATCATCTTTACTTTATTAAATATAAGCAAGAAAATGTTTCCTTAACAAGTAAGAATCATTCTGCAAATATTAAACATTATTTTCAGAAAAACATATTATAATTATTGTGCTATCAGGGTGGGTTTTTTGTTGGTTTTAAAATGTGTTTCTTTACCATTGTTTGCTCACAAAATCGGAGATAGGTAGACTTCCATATTTAAACCTTCTCTCCATACATAAAACAAAATGAGGACACTGTGGCCAAAATGAATTTAACCCCAAAAGTTTCATTTTAAAAAAGTGAGAAATAAATATTAGCAATTCTCCACTCTGGGAAGTGTCAGGCGCTAATGAGCCTAAGAGAGGAGAAGCAGCTTGGCGCATCCACATTTTACTACACAGGTAGCCAACTCAGCTTTTTAGGTTTTGTCACACTGCCAGCATTTTTGCTTGGCATGACTTCAAGGGCTTTATGTGTCCAATCCAAGGCAGCCCCCTTCAGGATACATGAGCCAAGCTAACTGCATGCAAACCAGGCCGGGTCTTGGAATCAGTTTATACAGGCATGTTGTCAGAGAAAGATGTTTATGTGTGTGAGAGTCTTAAAGGACTGAATAGAAAGATCAGAAGCAAGGTTAAGCAGAATGGGGCTGGGAAGAATTCCACATGTCCTTAGAGGACAGGCAGAGGATAAAAGAAGGTACAGTAGGGAGGCAAAAACAGAAGTGCATTCTTCACAGTCTGGCTGGCAAGCCCCGCAACAGTGCCATTCTTCAAACAAAACCTCCCTTGGCCTCAGATCCTACACTGGTCATGCCAGCTCTATTGATTTACACAAAACCTTAAAGACTTTGATCAGCTACCAAAATGCAAACATTTTAAGCGATGCCCCAAAGAAGCTTGTTTAAAAAACAGTTGATGTAAGGGTTTAAAACAGTCCATTAACAATCTCATGTAGAAATGTATATACATATATGCCTACTCATGCATGCTTCTCTGAAGAAGAACATTTTTATAGTCTATTAACAATGCCATGAACTTACTAGACATATTCACTGCAAATCCAGGGAAATGTTCTTTATTTGCAAATCTGAAGTCGAAAGTAAAAAATTAAACACTTCTTTCACTGAACCTCACACTCTTTCCCACCCAAAAAGGGAAAATGGACATCATATTCTACTCGCCCATCATATGTGAAAGGGTGATTTGTAGCTGGGTCTATTCAGACCGTAAATTCTTTCACAGACTAGAATTTTAGGATATGAATTCACCACATAATTTTAGAGGCTTACAATATTCAAGTGATCATTTCCATCTTTTTACTTCTTATTGAGTGTCCCAGTGCTTGCCAATCTGATAAATACCCAGTACATTATTACAGGAAAATGGCTGCTGGAAATAATGCCCCACTACACATATTAAATGCCAGCCTCCATGGACCCAGAGGTCTTTTTCGACCTGAAGAATTGACTCAGAGGGATAGCTAGAAAGAGCATCTGGCAAGATTTCTAACTATGAAATAGGCAGCCGGGAGGGTCTAATGGTGTGGCTCCTGTACTTTAAAGAAACTACTGGGACACTTGGATGGCTCAGTCAGTTAAGGGTCCAAATCTTAATATCGGCTCAGCTCGTGATCTCACAGTCATGAGATCAAGCCCTGAGTCCAGCTTTGTGCTGACAGCATGCACCCTACTTGGCATTCTCTCTCACACTCTTTCCCTCTCTCTCTCTCTCTCTCAATAAATAAATAAATATTTTCTTTAAAAAATAAATTACTAAATAATATTTGTCTGCCTTGAGTCATCTGGACTCTATATTTATGGACCCGGTGAGTTTACAGAGTTCTATTTTATACACATATAAAAATACGTGTTTCATCCATTCTAGTAGAATAATAGTACCCTAGGTCCAAACGACTCCTTAAAAAACACATATACACACACACATTTATTTACTGGTCCAAGTTTTCCTAACAAAGTCACTGTGAATAAACTGGCTTAGGACAGGATACAACAGTGACCAAATGTGGTCAGCTGACTTTCAGCTAAGCCTTCCTCCAGCTGGAAAGTCAAACAGCAGGAGAGCAACTTCCTAATTTAGAGTGATGCACTAGCCTGAGAAGGCAGGGCAAGGGGCAGCAGAATTTCAGTTCTTTTGTCCTCAAAAGAAGTTCCAAACACTGTTTTATCTCAGTGACTTCCAGCCCTTAAGTTCCAATTGATCTTAAGCCCATGTGTTCTGCACTGAAGTTCAGGGCTACAGAGATGCCAAGAAATTTTAAAACAGATTATCATCTCTGAGCTACAAATAACACAGGCCTTTCCCAGCTCTTTACTGAATGAACTGCTTCCAGAAATAGCCAAGCCCCCTCTGAAACCCACATGGAAAAGAAGTACCCTCCAGACTAACAAACACTTAACAAAGACTTAGCCAGGGTCTCCCCTCTGTCAGTTCAAGTTCTCCTAACCCGATTCACCTATATGACTTCCCTTTCACTCTCCTTCTCCAGCTGAGAAAACTTCTTCAAAGCCGCCTTCTTTGAATTCTCTACCTTCTTATGCTTCTACCCATGCTCAGGAGAGCATTAGAATGCACAACCTCCCCCTTCATTGTAGTGATTGCAAAGCTTTTGCTATATTTAACTGAAGTATTGTGTTGTATATCTATTTAATCAGCAACATATGCAAGTCCTCTTAAAATTCTAAAGACAAAGAAATCCAGAGTCAACACCTGTTTTCAAAAGGCAGTGCTATAGAGTGGTTAAAAGTTGCTGCTTCCAGAGTCAGGCAAACTTGGGTTTACAATCAGGCCCAGTTCCTACCAGGTAAGCAGCTCCTGGCAAGTGCTGCATCTGTTTGAGCTCTGTATTTTCATCTACAAAATGTGATGGAACTACCTCACAGGAAGTACTTCACAGGATTGTGGCAGATTATATGCTGTGTGTAAAAAAGAGTCTAGAATTTACATCCACACAAAAACCTACACACAGATGTTTATAGCAGCTCTTTTCATAACTGCTAAAACTTGGAAGCAACCAAGATATCCCTCAGTATGTGAACTGATAAATAAACTGTAGCACATCCAGACAATGAAATATTATTCAGTACTAAAAATAAATGTTCTATCAAGCCATGAAACGACATGGAGAAATCCCAAATGCATATTAGTGAAAGAAGCCGATCTACAGTTGACCCTGGAATGACACAAGTGTTGGGGGTGCCAACCCCCTGCAGAGTTGAAAATCTGTGTATAAGTCTTGACTCCCCAAAAACTTAACTATTAATAGCCTACTGCTGACCAGAAACCTTGCCAATAACATAAACAGTCAATTAACACATATGTTATATATTATATGAATAAAGTAAGCTAAAGAAAATAAATTGTTATTAAGAAAATCATAAGCAAGAGAAAATATATTTACAGTACTGTCGTATATTTTGTCCAAAAAAATCTGCATATAAGTGGACAGGTACATTTGAAACCTATGTTGTTCAAGAGTCAACTGTATATGACATTCTTTAAAAGACAAATCTATGGAGACAGTAAAAAGATCAGTGGTTGCCAGGGACTGGAGTCAGGGCCACAGATGAATAAATAGGTGAAGCATAGAGCATTTTTAGGACACTGAAAATACTCTGTATGACACTATAATGATGGATAAATGTCATTATATATTTTTCCAAACCTATAGAATGTACAACACTAAGAGTGAACCCTAAGGTAAACTAATGGACTTTAGGTGATTATGAGGTGTCCATATAGGTTCACCTGTTGTGCCAAACATACCACTCTGGTGGGGGATGTGGATAATGGAGGAAACTATTCATGCATGGGGGGCAGGGAGTATATGGGAAACCTCTGTACCTTTCCCTCAATTTTGTTGTGAACCCAAAACTGCTCAAAAAAAAAAATGAAGTCTTTTTAAAAAAATGTAGCCTATGTTTCCTTTTTCATGATTGCAGGACAAAAAAAAAAAAAAAGAAGAAAAACTTTCATGCTCAGCAGCTGCCTTAAGTAGACAAATATGTACAGAGTAAAAGGTTTACATAGAGTTGTTCAGTTAGACTGCATGGGTTTGAACCCCAACTCTACCACTTACTTTCTGTAGATCCTCTATGATTCTCTGCTTCTTCATCTTTCTCATCTCTAAAATGGAGTTAGTAAGAGTACATATCTCATTAAGTTGTTGACAGGATGAAATGAGAGAGGGCTCGGAAAATGCTTAGCCAAGTACCTACAACACTGGTATTAGTTAAGGCAAGCAGACTGAAAGCAGGAACCAGAGCACAGTTGGTCACTAAGGTACTTGCAACCTCATGGGAAGGTGCTGGAAAGGAGGAACAAAATTGGAATGAGGGAGAGAAAGGAGCATTGTTGGCCTCAGACAACCAGGAGTTACACATGTCCATTAGAAGGCCAGCTCCCTAGGGGTGCCTGGGTGACTCAGTTAAGCATCTGACTCTTGATTTTGGCTCATGTCATTATCTCATGGTTCATGATTTCAAGCCCTATATCAGGCTCTGCACTGACAGTGTGAAGTCTGCTTAAGATTCTTGCTTTCCCTTTCTCTCTGCCCCTCCCCTGTTCTCTCTCCCTCTCTCTCTCAAAAAATAAACTAAAAAAAAAATTTTTTTTAAAGAAGGCAAGCTCCCTAGATCAATAACTTGATGTCTGCCCATGCAGATGGGGCAGTACAGAAAATACTGACTTTCTTTGTTGTTTTCTCCCATGGATATTCACTCCTATCACTTGTTCTTCCCAGAATATTTCTAAAATAATCTTAAATGAAAATAAGACTTATCTTTATATTTTAAAGCGGCCCATCTGACTCCTATACTGACTGCAACTTGAGGTGGCTAAGTCCTGGGCACCGCAGGGAGCTCTGAAAAAAACCATGTCCAGCTGATTTGCCAATCCTCTCCATCACCAACCTCCCTCTGTGGCCAAGGCAGTTACAGTTCTCACATTCTTGCTATTGTATAGAACCTTAACAAATGACTTCATTATAAAGTCATATGAGTGATGCAAAATGGTAACACGTATTTTTGAAGTTTTAAAACTGCCGCCCAAATGCTCAGAATGAGTTTATCTCTGATTCCATTTCTAATCTTCATTGGAATACTGTGACCTTAGTCAAGTCTTTCCATCTCTCTGAGTGCTACTTTTATCTGTCAAAAAGAAGGAGGAGGAAGAGGAGGAGGAGGAGGGAAGGAGGAGGAGGGGGAGGGGGAGGAGGAGGGGGAGGAGGAGGAGGAGGGGAGGAGGAGGAGGGGGAAGAGGAGAAAGAGAAGATGAGGATAACTTTTAGACCTAAGTTCTAAACAACTATGATGCACAATTCCTTGACCCCCTATAGCCAAGAAAGAAGGCAGACATTTCTGGTTTGCCTCTGAAACTCTGTGTATCCAACTTGGTCTTAGAAAGGTAGTGTGGGAGCACTGCGTGGCTCAGTTGGTTAAGCATCTGACTTCAGCTCAGGTCATGATCTCACTGCTTGTGAGTTTGAGCCCCACGTTGGGCTCTGTGCTGACAGCTCAGAGCCCCAAGCCTGCTTTGGATTCTGTATCTCCCTCTCTCTCTCTGCCCCTCCCCCGCTCGTGCTCTGTCTCTTTGCCTCTCAAAAGTAAATAAACATTAAAACATATTAAGAAAGGTAGTGCAGCGTGGTAGTTAGGCATGTGGCCTCCAGAGCCAAGCTGCCCAGTATGACTCTCAGTTCTGCCACTCCTGTCCTCACCACCTGAAGGCTCAGCAGACCCCTGTGGTCTGACAGAGTTGTAGGAGCTGGTGGTTGGAAGTAGGAAGGTCTGTGTGGGCAGGAAGGGTGAGTGTAGAGGGCACTAGGCAGGATACATGCAGTTGTGCCAAACTTCTCATGGGGGTGATAGGAGAATTAAATAAGCTAGGATCCAAAAGAGCATGTGTAGAGTCAGGTCTGGCACAGAGTGAGCACTTCTTAAGTTTTTGCTATTATTATTGGGATACATCAGAGGCTCTCAATAAATATTCACTCTGCTGAAATGAACATCAGCATTGAGCCAGACACTTGACATATGTTATCCATTTAACTGTCTAACAACTCTGAGAAGAAATTGTTATCCTTATTTTGTACAATAAATAAGAAAACAGACTCAGGGAGGTATAATAATAGACTCAGAAGAATAAACTGATGGTCAACACCTAAATCCATGCTAAAGTGCAGTATTATCTACTAAGTAATCATACATATTACATTGCATTTTTATGACTGTCTATAAATATATAGACAATCAGCTATTTTAATTCCATTCTCTAATAACTGAGCATCACTTTAGAAAACTGTGAATAAAGTTTGTTGAGCTATTTTTCTATGAACGTGGAAGTCTCCCATAATATCCCCATGACTCTACTAGGGACAGGAATATAAGCTAATATGGTCATTTTAATTAAGTCTCATATCAGAGTCCAGTCAACATTATTGTCTTTCAATCAAAGTTCCTTGAGTTAAAGTAACAGAAACATCAAACTTACCTAAGGGAGGGGGGGAGGGTAAAAAGGAGATTTATTATAAGAAAATGGAGAGAGAACCCCAGGGAGGGAAGACAGCCAGTTCTCAGGGGACCAGAACCAGGACCTGCAAAGCTGGCAGGAAGGCAGCAACTACTCTTGGTTCTCTCCCTCTTCATGGGCCCCCACACAGTCTCCTATGTCTGCTTCTCTCTGCTTCATCTTTCTTTGCTGATTAACTTTCTCTGCTTCTTCAAGCACATCCCCATCCACAGCTCCTTACTCAGAGCATTCAAGTTCTGACTCAGGTTGAGACTCTCAGTCCCAATTCAAATTTCTCAAAAGTAACCAAATAGCATAGGAATCCCAAAATACACACACACACACACACACACACACACACACACACACACGTAAATCTAGACAGCTATCTCTAGCTGTCTCTAGCAAATGAATTGCTGCTACTCTGTCACATCTGCATCCTTTATTCTATCAGAATACTCAGGAAATTCTGAGTGTCTTTGAAGGAGAGTCCAGTTCTCAAGTATTCACAGTGAAAAGAGAGAGGGAGGAAAGAAATTTTGAAATTGGACACATTTGAGCTCCCAGAAAATTGCCTCTGAGCAGCAGCTGAGCAGGGGGCTGAGAGTGAGCCTTTATGTGATATGTAATCAGATGGTGATGAGGGAGGGGCCCTGCCAGGCAAGCAAGCCAGCCAGCCCACCAGGAGCCCCGGGAATAGGGAGCAGTCTGCTGTAGAATTCTCTCACAATGGCCTGGCAGAAATGGATGGTCCACACAGGGAAGGATCAATTGTAAAAAGTGGAATTAGTCATTCTAAATCATGCAGCTGTGGTCGAAGGGAGCTCTTCTAAAAATCATTAAACAATCATGTATTCCTATTGATTTATTCAAAATACCTTGAGGGAAAGCAGATTAAACACAAGGTAAAAGTAAGCTAATGCAGATTAAATGGATGAAGGATGGGCCAAGAGTTCCCTAGGTAGTTTTTGTACTAATGAGAGGAAAATTATATGTACACTATTACCAGGATAAAAGGGTCTATTAGAGGTCTTTTGCTTGACATATTTATGTATTTCAAATACTAAGTAGCATAGTGAATTAGGTTTACTCTGGACATTTGTTATTTTTATTGCATCTCCAAAGTGATAAACAGAGTTCTCTGTCGAGGCCAGCATACTGCCTCACTCTAGGAAGCCCTGCCTGAATAGACAGATCCCAGTTCCAGTGTGATTCCCTGGATGTCATTTATTAACAAGTCCAGTGCAATTCGACTGCAAGGACAAGGCTTTTAAAATCCAGGAACAAATGTGTAAGCTAGAAGTGGAAATGACGTGCAGTGCTCATAATGCCTATGCCCTGGACCATATCTGCAGATATCCTTTCTTCCTCAAGTGAGACTTACTCAAATGCCTATCACGTTAGAAAACCAGAAATGTGATGTGTAAGTTACACATTGTTCTCATGTGTAGTTGATACAGTACGTGTTATGATCCTCAGAGGAAGAAGAGATGGAAGCAGAGAAATGGCAAATGAGGAGTCCAAGAAACACAGCTATTGAAGATTAGAATTAAGACTGAAAACGTTCTCTTCCCTGGTTCAGGCTCTTTCTGTTCAGGCTCTTTCTGCTATACTGAACCCTAGTGAAATCTGCATTTGTGGTCCACTATTTCACAAAGAGTATTATTATCACTAAATTCTTTGAATGTTTAAAATCAAAGGATTGTTCTTCCCAGCCAGTTCCATCCTTTGTGTTCCTTATGCCCATCATCATCCCTATTTCAGTTGACTAGAAAATCACAATGGCTTCTCATCATCCCTCTGGATAAAAGCAATGAAATTCCAGCTGATGCCCCTCTACTCTTTACTCCTTCAAATTCTGCACCACACTGCCAGCTTAGTCTTTCTAACATAATGCTTTCATCATCCTACACCCTATTCATAAAATCCAAAGAGATAGGGTCAGGTATCCATATTTCTCTTCTACTCAGTTTGGAAAGATGTCATGGAAGGCTGAGATTTAGGCTGGTTTTAAAAGAGATCACTTGTAAGGGAAGCCCTTCTGGTTGATGGAGCCTGTGTTGGCTTGAATTTTGAGTGGATAGGTCAAAAAGAATGGTAAGAAGATTTTACGGTTAGAGCAGAAGCTTAAAGTTCAGGAGATGGAGGAAAGAAAAATTAACCAGAGGATGCACAAGCAGAAGAGAGCATAAGACTGAGGACTGTGTGTTAAGGACAACTCATGCCATGTAGGTGATATCATTGGCAAAATTCAACTAGAACCAATGAAAACATTAACCTCACTTCATTCCAGAGTAATCACCTTATAAATATAAAGATACTGCATTGGTTTTCAACTCTACAAATTCTCTGACCCCACTTAGATCTTCTAGATCAAAAATATCTAAGAGAAAAACCCACAGGTGTGTGGTTTTAGAAAACTCCACATTATTTTGAGGCATAACCCGCTTAAAAGCCTCTATGTATTGCTTTTTAGACTGTTTCTATCAGCCATCTGTACTTTTAAGAATTGGTTTAATAGTTGATAGAACTCCATGTTTCAAATAAATCATAAGTTTCCTTAGACAATGTATCTCTAAGTGGCTCTTCTTATCTACAGAACAGAAATCATAACCATATGCATGTGAATAGTCTAGACAGAAACCTAGAGAAATAGTCTATTCTTGCTACGAGGATATAAACATTGTCATATTCCTGCCAGGTGATTGTGTTCTTTAAGTGTCCTATGTGTTAAAGCTAAAATCTGAGGAAATAATGCTGTGTTGGCATTTTCATAGCACTTAAACTCCACAGATATATTCATTCATTTGGCCTTTGCTACAGCCTGTAAGAGAGTCAAGGTGATATTATTATTCCTAATTTGCTGATGGAGAAACTGAGATTTTGGCACAAAAACAGACACATAGACCAATGGAATAGAATAGAAACCCCAGAACTAGACCCACAAACGTATGGCCAACTCATCTTTGACAAAGCAGGAAAGAACATCCAATGGAAAAAAGACAGCCTCTTTAACAAATGGTGCTGGGAGAACTGGACAGCAACATGCAGAAGGTTGAAACTAGACCACTTTCTCACACCATTCACAAAAATAAACTCAAAATGGATAAAGGACCTAAATGTGAGACAGGAAACCATCAAAACCTTAGAGGAGAAAGCAGGAAAAGACCTCTCTGACCTCAGCCGTAGCAATCTCTTCCTCGACACATCCCCAAAGGCAAGGGAATTAAAAGCAAAAGTGAATTACTGGGACCTTATGAAGATAAAAAGCTTCTGCACAGCAAAGGAAACAACCAACAAAACTAAAAGGCAACCAACGGAATGGGAAAAGATATTCGCAAATGACATATCGGACAGAGGGCTAGTATCCAAAATCTATAAAGAGCTCACCAAACTCCACACCCGAAAAACAAATGAAGTTTTGTTCAGTGAAGAAATGGGCAGAAAACATGAATAGACACTTTTCTAAAGAAGACATCCGGATGGCCAACAGGCACATGAAAAGATGTTCAGCGTCGCTCCTTATCAGGGAAATACAAATCAAAACTACACTCAGGTATCACCTCACGCCAGAGAGAGTGGCCAAAATGAACAAATCAGGAGACTATAGATGCTGGAGAGGATGTGGAGAAATGGGAACCCTCTTGCACTGTTGGTGGGAATGCAAATAGGTGCAGCCGCTCTGGAAAGCAGTGTGGAGGTTCCTCAGAAAATTAAAAATAGACCTACCCTATGACCCAGCAATAGCACTGCTAGGAATTTATCCAAGGGATACAGGAGTACTGATGCATAGGGCCACTTGTACCCCAATGTTCATAGCAGCACTCTCAACAATAGCCAAATTATGGAAAGAGCCTAAATGTCCATCAACTGATGAATGGATAAAGAAATTGTGGTGTATATACACAATGGAGTACTACGTGGCAATGAGAAAAAATGAAATATGGCCTTTTGTAGCAACGTGGATGGAACTGGAGAGTGTGATGCTAAGTGAAATAAGCCATACAGAGAAAGACAGATACCATATGGTTTCACTCTTATGTGGATCCTGAGAAACTTAACAGGAACCCATGGGGGAGGGGAAGGAAAAAAAAAAAAAAAGAGGTTAGAGTGGGAGACAGCCAAAGCATAAGAGACTGTTAAAAACTGAGAACAAACTGAGGGTTGATGGGGGGTGGGAGGGAGGAGAGGGTGGGTGATGGGTATTGAGGAGGGCACCTTTTGGGATGAGCACTGGGTGTTGTATGGAAACCAATTTGTCAATAAATTTCATATATTAAAAAAAATAATAATAAAATAAAATAAATGGCTAGACCTAAAAAAATAAATAAATTAAATAAAATAAAATGCCATTTGGGAAAAAAAAAAAAAGAAACTGAGATTCAATGATACTGAAAGACTTGTTCAAGTAAGTAGTAACAGAATTTAAACTAGAACCCTTCTTCAGAATTTAGTCATCTAGTGTCTTTTTCATTAAAGCATTTTGCCACTTCTGGGGGGAAAGTCATACTTATTTATTGAAAGGATAGTATACGTGAGAATACCAATAAAAGGAAACTAATACCACAACTACAATTTTGAAAATAAAGCCAATATAATGGGAAAAAATATGCATAACATAAGAAAAATGTTTGATTTTGACCCCAAATGCCTTTCTTATCTTCATAATTAACCTAAATGTCTGCTAGAACAAAACTATAAACCTTGGTGTAACCTTTAGTGTTTTTTTTTTTAAATAAAACATCCTAGAGTACTTTTTCTTGAGATATGTAAGATTCACACATTTGTTCAAGTACATAGATTCTGATTCAACAGTGGTTCTACATATCTTGCTATTCTCTTAGTATCTTGAGTAGCAGGTACTCCTGAGCAAGTGTTATCTGAAATTCTAAAATTGTTGATCTCTGAAACAAAACATATTTCAGTTGCGGATTTTTAATAAATTGAGATGAAAGTAAAATTCACTCCCATCACCCCTCCTGAGGAACTAAGAACTCTTTTTAAAGTACAGAGGGGCGCCTGGGTGGCTCAGTTGGTTGGGCGTCCGACTTCAGCTCAGGTCATGATCTCACAGTTCATGGGTTCGAGCCCTGCGTCTGGCTCTGTGCTGACAGCTCAGAACCTGGAGCCTGCTTCAGATTCTGTGTCTCCCTCTCTCTCTGCCCCTCCCCCATTCACACTCTGTTTCTCTCTCTCAAAAATAAACATTAGAAAAAAAATTTTTAAGTACACAAACTCAAGTCTATCCTTCTGTAAAGAACATTTCTTACCACATTTTTGGTAAGGCAATAAATACTCCAGAATAATCTCCAATACATACTCGCAAAGATTAGGCTATTTAATATCAGTAACAAAAACAAAACAAAAAGAGGGAAAAAGAAAAAAGGAAAGAAAGAAAAGACATTTCAAAATTTCAAACTTAAATACATGTAAGACAATCATAGCAGTATTTTTTGAAAGGAGGTAAATGTTACATACATATTAAATAATGTCAAAAGCATTATCACTTTTTAACGGGCTGGACACAAGTCTAAAAAAAAATCCAATCTAAACTATGGTAAATATTTTTAGATATCCACCTCTAGATTTCATCAAAAATTTAAATACAGATTGGGGCACCTGGGTGGCTCAGTCATTTCAGGGTACGACTCTTGATTTTGGCTCAGGTCATGGTCCCAGGGTCGTGGGATTGAGCCCCAAGATGGGCTCCACGCTTGATATTGAGATTCTCTCTCTCTCTCCCTCTGCCCCTCTCCCCCTCTCACACACTCCCTCTCTAAAAATAAATACATACCTACATATATAATTTAAATACAGATTAACAGCAATAGGATTTACCCTTCAATATAGTATTTTGATAAAGTATTAAAAGGAGTTAACAAAAATTTCAGGGTGCATATACGTATTAAGAACTAATGCTGTTATCACTTCATTCATTTCCAGATCTTTTCTGTGCTTTTTAGATATCAGCAACACACACATACACACACAACACACAATGGCCTTTACTGTATCTAAAGTTATCTTGGACAAATCTAGATAGTAGAAGCAAAGATCTAAGAAATGTTTGTCTGGTTAAAACTGCTTAAATATCAAAGAAATCACACAGAGAGTAGAAACACCATCCTAACACACATCATCAGTGCCGCAAAACACAAATTGTCTATTCTGGTCTAAGATAACATCCTTTTCCCAAAATCACCAAATCATAATCTGGGCTGCAATACTAATCAAAAAGAAAAGAAATATGCATTCTCCCCCATTTTGCAATAAAGAATGAGCTTTCAGATGGTGCAATTCAAGAAGCGGCATCAGAGAAATGAATTCTTAGCTCAGGAGGCCCTACCCAGTTGACAGTATCTTTTGTCCTTTTTTATTGTGGGGCGGGGTGGGGGGGGGGGGGCGGGGAACTGTTTCACTATGGTCATGTAGGTCCGGGACAGGAAAGTGCTTTCTGCTTACTGAAAATAAGTTCTATTCACAACTGTGCTCTTTCAGAGTTTGGCTGTCCACAATTTCTTGGACGCTGTTAGAGTTATAAAATAAACACTTCCAAGATTGTTTTCTTAAAAGTCAGTCCAACATAAAATAAAATGAAAAGAACTGAGTCTTCAGTTCAACTTGGGTGCATTTAACTAGGAACATACCTTTTTCTTCCCCTCTTTGAACTTCAGACTGATCTTTGTTTTTCAAAGTCTCAACACTGGCTCATTCCACTGGAGACTTCTGTTTGATGGCTGACTCTATCCTCAACTCTGGGACAACATTTGGATGTCAGTTATTTATTTAAGATCTGAATTCAGGCAAATACTGAGACAGGTGTTTAGGAACTTGAGCAGTGGTTGAGTAATTATAAAGCTTAAATCAAGAAGGAACCTCAAGGGACATATGATCTGGCCAGTAGCTTCAGCAGATGAGGTATTATCCCATTTTAAGCTGGGACACTTGAGGTGTAGAAAAAGTAGGTTCATTTGTTAATGGATGAACAGTTATTTAGTTAAGGAAGATAGGGGGAAAGGAAGATGAGGTGGAGGAGAATTAGATCGCAAATTGTCTGCTTTTTAAAAAATGCACAGCTTCCACTGCATACAGAACAATCCATGTCATCCATCTACCATAAATTCAATCCTAAAAGTATAGCAAAATCAGTGACAACTTGGATTCTAATCTAATCACACAGGCCTAAGTTTGAGCCTTGTTTCGTCTATCCACTGGGCATAAGAATGAACAAGTTACTTTTAGAGTAAGAAAAATAATAGAATAGGTATCTCACAAGGAAAGATTATGTGAAAATTAAATAGGGGACTACATGTTAAGTGTTTATCCCAAAGTCTGGCACGTGGTAAATGCCTAAAATTATTAGCTTTTGTTACAAACCAATAATTATAATCTGCCTGGCAATGGTAACTTAATAGTGATTATTTGGAAGCTTCTGATAATTCCAAGACAGGAAGAATTGACTGCCTCCAAACAGGTAAAAAGGAAAAGGAAAGAAAACAGATTTCTCATATAGTAAGTTAGCATAAGCTCCCAATAAAATGGGCCCAGCTGAGGTCCTGGCTGAGGATCCAAAAAGGCTTTACTTGATTTAATGAATCATATGACCATGAGCGGATTTAACACAAAGGTAATGAAGTTTATTTGCGATCTCTTAATTGCATAGGCTCCTTCCAAATCCTTGACAGAGGCCCTCCAATATGTTCAAGGAGCACTTGGATATTTTCTCTTAAAGAGTTCTCCTGAGTTATATAAGCTTCAGGTCCCCAAAAACTTGAATTTGTTCCTGCAATGGTGACCTGTCTGTAACTCCATGAAAACTGAACAAAGCCAAAGCTGATATAATTGTGGGCAGATGTCTTCTTCATTTGGCCTTTATGCTTTTCAAGTGCCTTGACACCAGTCCTTGATCAAGGAGAAAGGGTCAGGTTACTGTTTTGCAGTACCAGAAAGTAGATGGCTCCTTCCAGGAATGTTAAAACCCACAGACTGGGAACAGCTCCAGGGAGTTCTGGATCAGGTGACTCAAACAATGACCTGAAGGAGTTTATTTCAAAATCCACCCAAAGAACTTGAAGTGAACCATTTGTTCACTTAGTGACTACTGAGGAATTAAAATGGGCCATCATGTGGAACCTAAGAAAGACACTTCTTCCTGGGTAAAAAGTGGTTTTGGAGTCTTCAAGAGAACATGCCATAGTGGCATGAAATACACAAGGCCTGTTCAGGTGAACCTATATCTGAACTTTTTGTTTCATCCTTGAATTCCTTCTGTAGCCCTACTCTCTGACATCCTGGCTTGATCATTAATTTGCAAAAAGGGATGCAGTGGGAAAAAGAACAAAACATTGACTGAATTTTCATAATTTGTGCAAAGCATCATGGCAGCACCATATATATCCTGTCATCTCAACACTGCAACCTCAGAAGTACTGCCTCTCACAAAGACACAGAGGCCAAGAGAAGTGGGAAAAGACAGTGAGTGATGGAGCTAGGGTTCCAACTCAAAATAAAAAATAAAAATCTAGACATTAAAAATTAAGTTGTTTTCTTGGGGTTTATTTACTTATGGCACATGCTCCATTACCACAAACAGCAACATAAAAAAGGAGAAAAGGGAAACTATGTGGGGAATGGAAGGATTTCTTCCTTCACTCTCTTTGACAATCGGGACCTACTCCTTAAAGTCATCTACCTCCTTGGAGTGGAGAAAGGCAAGAAGGTGAGACAGAAAGGAAAGAAAGAATAAAGCAAGGAGAAGGAAAGGAGAGAGGAGAAATGATGGGATAGAATTTTGAGAATGGTTTGCACCTTCCTGGAGTAGTAGAATCCCAAACTCTGGAACTAATTTTAGCAAACTAAAATTTAGTTTTAATTTTCTTTTTTTAGTTTTAATTAATGTTAGTCAATTGGATAATCAAAATTTGCTAGACCTGAGTTCAAATTCTGGTTCCAATGGCATGATGTTGGGCAAGTTACTTTATCTCTAAGTTTTAATTTCCTCTCATGTAAACTGTGTTTAAAATAGTGCCTATTGCATAGGACTTTCAAAGGATTATATGTGTTTATATATGTAGAACATTTTTTAAAGTGCCTGGAACACCGTAAATAATAAATGTTAGCAACCATAATGTTATGGAGGAATTCTCAATTTGACCATCATTCTCCTTATCAATGAAATTGCACATGCAAACTGATATAATGCAAGCATTTGTTCATTAATTCATTCATCCTACAAACTGTAAAGTGTACATCCTGGGTGCTGGGGATACAACATGAAGAAGACAGACCCAGTACATGCCTTCTTGGAGCTCACAATCTGAAACATTCTTTATTCCATCTAAAATGAAGAGAAAAAATGACTAAATCTTTCATTTTTTTAGTGTCACTTCAGATGAACTTCCTTACTATAGTTCCGTTAGTTGATGGTACTAGTTGCATATAAAGCACCCAGTAGTTCTCTGCCCGTTTCAAAGTGGTCTTTGAGAAGGGTGTATAAGGTAGCTCAGCAGGGTGCAAGCTGCATGCAATTATTTCTTAGTTAATCCCTTTAGAGATAAGTCTACTTGTTAAGTGTCAAGATAGAGTGTCTAACATGGGGGAGGAAAAGCCTCGATTTGTATTGGTTCATGTGTTTCGTATTGCCTGGTGAGCCTCAGCTCTTCATTTTCAAGTGTCATCGAAGAGACATCTTTGTGTCATCTAACATGTGTTTAGTGATTACTTTATCTGTAAGTGGTGAAGATCATACTAAACGACTGCTTCCTCTGTCTAGTTAAAGCTGACAGGGTTGTCACTACTTTGGTGATGGATTCAACATCCCAGCTTCTTTTCACAAATATGTCTTATTCTATATCAGAGAAATAGGAACGGTTTGAGAATGGATTTAGCCAGCAGTAGACAAAGGATTCAACATCACATTCTTGGAGTCAATATTAGAAAAGGAAGGTTTACTGCAAGTTTGTCTTTCCTCTATTCCACAGCCTAGAACTTGTTCCCTGATTTTGATGTCAAAGTGGTTAACATAGTTAACTCTTTAAAGCTAAATTTTTTAAAGTGTTCATAGAAGATGGTTGCACCTCTCCTTCCCCCAATTCCTCTACCCCTTCCAGATAACAGATGTGAATTCAAACAATGCCTCTAGGGTAAGTATTCCTACCTTAATGGGCAAAAATGACTCTAGTGGTGGGCATTTTTAGCCAGGATAGATAGGAAATCTAGTCATGGTGGAAATGATATTGATAAACAAGACTACCTTAAATAACAAACAGACATAATAATAGCAAAAGAGATGTTCGAAAAAACATTTGAAAGTGGTATTTTTATTATACATACTCCTCCTTGTTTGGAATTAGTTGGAATCTGAGTATTCTTCCTCAAAGCCATTTTAATTACTTACCCTATTTGAAGGTAAAGACAATGCTCAGCTTCTAATACAAGCTAGCTTATCACATAGTTCCTTTTTTTGTCAATGAATGGGTAATTTCAGATACTGGCATTCCTTGGTTTTTATTTTTCTGCTAAGCTTTAATTCCACCATTTAGTTCTCACCTTGGAAGAAAATCCATGGGCTAGAGTAAGATGAACAAGATCTTGGCAAAGAAATATATTGAAAAAGGCCAGGGTCTCAACAGAATTATGTACCTGGTGCTAAGAAGGGAAGGAGACAAGGAAGTTGCTGAAGCAGGTGGAATAGAGAATAGGAATGGCCAGTCAACCAATCAGCAATGAACAATGAAAAGGTCAGGCTACTTTTTGAGCGTTACCATGTCTTTCACAGGCTAAAGTGAGCATTAACATTCAGAAGCCTTCCTTGCTTCCCCAAATTTAGCAAGAACAGAAAATGGCGCCACACCAAGATTGTTATGATAGTTAAAAATGATTTGAACATCTGGGGGTAAATATGAGGTCACCCTTGGAGCACTGCCATCAACCTGGTCACGCTCGCCACCTCTCTCCCCTCCCCTCCCCCACTCTTTCCCCTCTCACTTCATGTATATCCACGGGGCAGTTGCCTGATAAATCAGACAGAATTCTTCAAAAGGCCCCTGAGGGGCTGATAATCACAATAAATATTACAAGTCTGTCCTCACATAGACCTTTCTTCACAAGGCCTTCTAGGCTAGCCAGTTTAATTGTTATGACTGCTCTTTTTTTTCCTCTCTCATATGGGATTGATGAAGCACAGTGGCTTTCCTGAGGTCACCTAGCAGGATGGGGTCCCTACCAGAAGTTTCCACACTGCCTAGAGAATCAGTGATGTTGCAGAACACAGCTCCTCAAGAGCCAACAAAAATATGTCAGTGGGTTTTACAAAGGACTTTTTAATAAAACAATAAAATTCATTCCTGTAACAAGTCATTTTATTGCCTTTGCTATATTATTTCAGTGGGCTCCACCAACACCAAAATAAACCAAATGGGAAACTAAATTTTGTAGTGCTTGCAGCATGAATAATCCTAAGTGGTGATTAACTACTTTCTAAAAGTATAGAATTTTAAAAATAAAATCCACTTTGCCATTTATGTTCTTGAGCCAGTAACAATTGGTATGTACTCTCCTAACACAGTGATACTCAACCAGGGGCAATTTTGACCAGCAGGAGACATATGGCAATGTCTAGAGATATTTCTGATTATCATTACTGGAGAAAAGGTACTATCAAATCTGGTGGGCAGCGACCAGGGCTGTTGCTAAACATCCTGCAGGGCATAGGGATGGCCCCCCACAACAGAGAGTTATCTTGTCAAGAATGTCAACAGTGTCAATACTGAGATACCAGTAGCCTACAAGCAGAAGTGAGAATTGGAACTGAAAAGAGAGAAACTGGTTCGAAAGTTTCCAGGTTTCTTCCCCATGTCTGGACAGCAGGCAACTACTCCATTGTTATTCCCACTTTTGCAGTAAACCCTCCAACTTCTATTACATCTCTCTGTATTTCCAAAGCAGAGGCAAAAATATTTTTTATTTTGTGGTTTTTTGACTTTGTGATAGAAAGGGCATCATGCTGTGTATAATCTTTGGGGACTGATGCTTTTTGCTCCAAATTATATTGCTGATGTGTATCTATTTTTGAGGCCAGCTTCAGTTTATTCATTTTGACTGCTATATACTATCCCATGGTACAAATGAACTACAATTTATTTTGATCAATATTCAGGTGGTCTGCAGGCATTTGCTACTATGAACAGCACTCTCATAAACGTCTTATATAAAACTCATAGTGTGCATATACAGCTTTCTTTTCTGAAAATATATATAGGCAAATAGAAAAATATGGAATTGTATGCACCCAGATATTAACAGTGGTTATATTGTGGGAACTTTAATTATTTTAGTAATATTATTTAATGATTTTCTTCTTGTTCTTATTTGTATTTTCCATTTTTTCTACACTAAACATGTCTTTTTCTAACAAGAAAAATATTTTTGGAAAGAGAGAGACAAACCTAGAAACAGATTCTTATCTATATATAGAGAAGAAACTGATGGTTATGGGGTGTAGGAATTGGGTGAAATAGGTGATGGGGATTCAGGAGTGCACCTGTCATGATGAGCACCAGGTGATGTAAGGAAGTGTTGACTCACTATATCGTACACCTGAAACTAATATAACACTGTATGCTAAAAAATATACAGATTGGAGTGCCTGGTTGGCTCAGTCAGTAGAGCAAGTGACTCTTGATCTCAGGGATCATGAGTTCAAGCCCCATGTTAGGTGTACAGATCACCAATAAATAAATAAACTTTTTTTCTAAGTTGAAAAAGCTAGGAGATTGGCATTGTTTTATACAATGAAAACAGTCAAATATGCACAAATATCTGTAAAATTGATATAACGCTATCTTATTAAGTTTAGCTTAATCCAATATATAGAACATTCATGAAATTGTTGTTTTGTTTAACTTCAAGTTAGACTTTAACCAAAAGTAATGGGCACATCTAGACTAACCCAATTTCTGAATTTGCCCAAACACATACAGAGTCAAAAGTAGACAAATGATACATAAACTAAAACCAAAAAAATAATGTCATGGCAAAAAAAAAAAAAAAAGGTGTTAAAAGCCAAAGAAGAGCAACCCTCTGCTTGTCAAGGTCCTTATACATAATTAAAAGGTCAACTGTATCTCAATAAAACTAAGGGGAAAAAATCCACCTTCCTAGAAAGAAAAAGGCTGCTTAGACTTACAAAGATACAGGTAAGTGGTAAAATGTGAAAGTAAATTTTATATTATCAAATAAATAAAAACCTGCTACTAACAACAAAATTAATTTCTATTCCCCCTCCCCTCCAAAAAAACCCCAGTATAAACAGTACATCATCCTCAAGTTTGCAGTCTGATCACTCAGAATTAAGCCTGGTGATAATAAATCATTACTATTTCCAGCCTATGTGGGCAGGTAATGGCTGAGGGGTGATGCAGTCCCCACTATGTAATTATAATGTAGCGGGAAGTTGCTTGTTCTGCCTTACTGCCTCTTCCCATCCACAGAAAAGGAAACAACTGACTTCAAGAGAGGGAAGCTAGAATGGAGGCTATGTCCTCAAACATTAACCAAGAGAGACTACACAGAAATGGTTTCTCTCCTTGCTCCCATAAAAAGAAACAACACCCTTTCTAAATAAGTTTGTCAAAGAAAACACAGGGGGAGGCCAGAATTTGGCATTTTTTTCTTTAATTTTCCATCTCATTTTTTCTGAGTGGAGAAAATCTCAATGCTTACCTCAACACCAAAGGATTTTTTTTCCCTTTCTACACCACAGAGCCAAAACCCCCTGGTGTGTACAGTGGTTGGAATTATGTGACCTGAAACTTGAATGAGAAATGTCACACAAGATAAAAAGAGGCATGAGAGGGTGCAGAATGGAAGAGAGGTGTGACTCTGGCAACAATTCATCTCTGAAGTCCAAAAAGTTTTTCCTTCAGAGAAAATGCCAGTCCCACTGGAAGCGAGAAATTATAAAGTGTCAGCTACTGTCAGGTATGCTTCTTTTTGTCATTGTAGAGAAAAACAGGCAGGTGGCAGGCTTCCTGCTCATGCTTCTGCATGAGGTGGTCCAACTGTGCACACAGACACATGCAAAAAGACAGATCTGCAGCCTGAAAAGATACTGGACACAGAAAGCTCATGGTGTTTGCCAGAGGTCTTAAGGGGATCTTCTATTTCATTCCATAGTAATGCCCTTTTTGTTGACAAAAGTAAATTGATGATAGTCAAGAGGGAAGCATTTGGTGGAAAAATTCTGTTGACCCTTCTCAGATTGAATTTGACCACAGAACAGGATACCAGCAGTTGCAGAAATGATAGATTATTGTAATGACTGCCAGAATGGCCTTTTGGCATGTTTAAATGGCAATAAATTTCACCAGGAAGAAGGCAATTTTACTACTTTAGAGCAGAAAGGAAACACGGTGTTTAAGGTGTAAATAAATCGTGGGTCATTAACAGCAAGCATATTCTGTCCATGGTGCAATTCTCAATCAGTGGCTATTCATATTTAATTCAATTACGTGGATTTACTTAGCCAATTATGCTATTTCGTTCCAGGTCACAGACTTCTCAGGCTGACAATTTTGCTCTTTTCCTGTCTCCCTTATGTCCATAAACACAGCCCTACTTTCTCCCTCATTTTTCCTTCCACAGGTACATAAATACGATCAGGGTAGTTCAATAATGCTAACTCACTGAATAGGCTACTGAGATGATTAAATTAAAGACTGATCTGCCTTGTGGTCTTTTCCTTGGCTCCAAAATCCCCTCCGTCCCTCGCTCATTAATCTGGCTCGGTCCTTCACTGAACTCTGCCATTAAAGGAGGAGGCGGGAGGGAGAGGTGTGCAATGAAGTTTGACATTTCCTCAAAAATGATTGTATTAAAACCCACTTACATTTATAGCTCCATCTCATTTGAGAATGTTAATAAGTTGCAATTTCATCAAGAGAAAGGTATTGGGATCTAATCAAGTCAAAGGCTTGCTCACATTGGTATGGATCATGCTTCTGAAGCATCACTTTAAAAGGTCATTTTTAAATACAGCTTAGGTGATAATTAACAAAGTTCATTAATAACAATATGCTTGTGAACTACTTAAAACATTCGGGCTCCATCTGTAGTATCAGTTTGAAGCCAAATTCAGCTCAGCCTGCATCGGCTCTGATCACAGGAGCAAAATTCTGGAGACACACTCGAAATCAGTCCGGTCAATACTGCACTCCCCAGAACGAAATCAGGGTTGAAATTGGGTTGGTCAAACAAGAACAATGCCTCCAAAAGTCTAGATCTCTTTTTATACTAAGCACAGCGTGGACTGTCCTTTCTCAACATGACTGAAAGGATTGTCCGGGTGATTAGTCCCAAACCTCACTATTCCATCTAAACTCAAGCACCTAGGTTTATTTCTGCTGGCTTTGTGTTTCCTGGAATGTTTACTAAGACCACATTGGAAAGCTTTTCTGCTCCTATAATTTTGTAAACTGCCAGGAACATACCAGTAGCCCCAACCACCTTTATGCCAAAAACACCATTTTGTTTATCTCAGATTAACCCTAGGACGTAGGGAAACTCTGGGCGGTTTACGTGCAACATGGGGGATACAGGATGCTCACCACGTTGAATTACTGACCATCCCAGAATACCTGCAATTGGCTTCCCAAGTGGAGATGGAGGAGAAAATACAAGAAGATATTAAAAAAGGAAAGCCACCAGCTGGGGAGTTGATAGCCACAGAAAAGAACCATTAATGTAGAGGTTAGAATTTTAAAAAATGATTTGTTAAATCACCTTCTTTTACACATGAGGAAGTAGAAAACTCAAAGTCTGAGTGGCTTTCTCAAGGCCAACAGGGTTTGGTGACAAAATAGAAATAGAACAAGGACTTCTGACTCCTAATGCTGACTCCAGTGAACAATACGTAGGAAGAACAAGCTACTGAAAGCACCACCAAGCTGCAGCGCGATCAGCAGACCTAAGAAACAGCTACAATCCAGGGCCGCAGGACCCTGAGAAAACCTGCAGGTGTCCTCACGTCACCCCTTGGCACGGGGTTCTGTGCTCACAATTCCTGAAAACAAAGGTCTAGTGTGTTTGGGTTGCAGGGGTGGGAATGCAGAGTTTTCCAAGTCTACATGTCGTTTCCAAGGCCCAGGCTCATTTTTGTCATGATTGCTAGAGAGATAAAAAGGAAACCAGGGAGAGCAGGATATTTTTAGACTACAGGACAAGGTTATCTGGCTCTGACTGAGATAAATGTGAAGGGTCAGAACCTTGCCAGTTTTCACTGCAGTAAGTCGAGTTGACCACATGTGAGGAAGACGGAATTTTTATAGAAGTTGTCGACATTTAAAAGCACATAGTCACGTGCAGTGATAAGTCAAGCCTCCCGTGTTTTTAATGGACTTGTCTCCCAGCCTCACTTCCCCAGCTGATGATAGCCTTATCTCCTAGTGCTCAGTTAACACTCCAGCTAGATCTACCCCCAGTCAGGCAGATCAAGGGGAAGTCGGCCTACGCTCCCTTTGTTTACCATCTCTGACTAAGCTAATTGTAGGTTCGTGAAAATGTCCCTGCATGAGAGTAATCATGACCACAGGGAAGGTAATGATGTTGACGACGATGATGATGATGATGCTGATGCTAGCATATGAGGTGGATGTGGACAGCTTTCTCTACTTACTGACGGGTGCTAAACTATTAAAGCAAATAGCCTGAGATAAGATGTAAATGAAGGAACCTGAGTCAATAAATGACTGTTTACTTCACATCATGAATAAATATGGTAGCCCTACGAACAAAAAAAATTCATTTTCTCTCTGTTTGATTTCTACTTGGTTGGCTTTATGATTTGCTTATTTTGTCAGGTTGATCAGGTACAATTAGTATGTCTTTCTAACAATGATTAATAAGTCTTCAGGTCAACAAAGGGCAATTAGATGTGGGGTACATTATACCAATACAGTGTGAAGGAGACTTATTATTTGATCCTGTGCTGTTAGTCATATGCATGGTGTCAAAGACTCCATCTACACCACAGCAATGAGGGAGAAAAAGCCATTCATTCGAGTATAGGTAAGAGACCCTTTAGTTTACTGCCAGCACAATGCTCCTGAAAAGGGGATGTTTTGAATTGGCTTTGTGAAGATAACATCTACTGAGCAATTAACACAATACAGACACCATGTCACATGTTTTATGTGCATTTTTATTTAATTCTTACATTACACCTATATGATAGGTTTGCAAAAACTGCTTCTTGCTCATCCATACCCATTCTCCCTTTTGTCTTCAGCAGTAGAACACTAATTTTATTCATGGTGACAATATTGGTAGCTAAAAAAGACATTTTCAGCTTCCTTTATAACTAGGAATTGCCATGGGAATAATTTCTAACCAGTAAGTTTCATGAGGAAGAGTTATTTGGGATTCAGAGATGGTTTCTTAAAGATAGTTATCATCGCCTTTGCCCTTATTCCATTTTTTCCTTCCTTCTGTCTGAAAAACAGATGTAATAGCTAAGCTCCAGTAGCCATCCTGGACCATGCATTAGGACATTAGAAGAGGAAGACAAAAGGAGCCTCAGTAGTTCTAATGAGATCTCTTACAAGGAGAGAAATAAAGTTCCATCTCTTTTAAGCTACTGATCTTTTGGATTTTCTATTATATGTAGCCCAAACTAATGCTAGTATAAGAGGTAAAGGTTCTTATCAGGTCCATTATAGAGATTGGGAAATTGAGGCTCATAGTGGCAGAGCTGGAATTTGAGCCAAGGTTGTCTGACTCTAGAGCCTCTATTCTTTTTTTTTTAATTTTTTTTAATGTTTATTTATTTTTGAGACAGAGAGAGACAGAACATGAACAGGGGAGGGTCAGAGAGAGAGGGAGACACAGAATCGGAAGCAGGCTCCAGGCTCCGAGCTGTCAGCACAGAGCCCGACGCGGGGCTCGAACTCATGGACCGTGAGATCATGACCTG
The DNA here is from genome assembly GCF_022837055.1 of Prionailurus viverrinus. Classification (NCBI taxonomy): domain Eukaryota; kingdom Metazoa; phylum Chordata; class Mammalia; order Carnivora; family Felidae; genus Prionailurus; species Prionailurus viverrinus. The sequence continues at coordinate 136,850,033 of NC_062564.1, read as the reverse complement.
AGCCGAAGTCGGACGCTCAACCGACTGAGCCACCCAGGCGCCCCTGGAGCCTCTTATTCTTAATGCAATTTACTACTTATTAAGAGCAAGTTGAACTGGCAGCCTCCTGCCCTTACTCCTCACACTCTTCACTAGAGCTACCTAGGATTTGTTTCAGTCCTTCAAACAGACCCTGCTCTATTTTGCTTTAGACATATACATATATTATTTCCTTTTTTTTTTTTTTTCAACGTTTATTTATTTTTGGGGCAGAGAGAGACAGAGCATGAACGGGGGAGGGGCAGAGAGAGAGGGAGACACAGCATTGGAAACAGGCTCCAGGCTCTGAGCCATCAGCCCAGAGCCTGACGCGGGGCTCGAACTCACGGACCGCGAGATCGTGACCTGGCTGAAGTCGGACGCTTAACCGACTGCGCCACCCAGGCGCCCCTATATTATTTCCTTTGAATGGTAAGTACTTCTCCCTGTTCTTAGCTGGATAACACATACTTGGCATTTAGAACTTGATTTAGACATCACTTCCTGTGAAAAAACTCCCCTGATCCCTCTAGTTTGGTTATGGTTTCCTCCAATATACCACCAGAGTTCTCTCATTACTCAGCACTTATCTTTCAGCATTAACTCCCAATAGACTATGGGGAATGCACTGTGTCTTCCCTTGTTATCTTGTTTACTACCAGATGGAACAGCGCCTGGTGCCCATACAGAGCCAGGAACAGCACTTGCTCCTACCAGCCAGCCAAAAAAAAAAAAAAGACCTTATCATTCATAGGGTGTTAGGCATGTTAGGCAGAGTACTCAGAAAGGTCTTGTTTCAGTAGTGAGGAATAATTAGCCCTGGACTAGACACGGCTCTGGTCCTACAAACAAATCTTGAAAACAAGACCCAAATATATCTTAACTGTGTCCCAGAACAAAGCTCAACAGTATTTTTCTATCTGGCACCCTATCAAACGATACCAGGAATGCAAAACAGCACAGAAATATGATGTATATTGATACAACAAAAAATGATGTCATAATTATGTATTCTCTCTATAATAAGAGAAAAAAATAAGTTAACTAAAACTGACCCAGATGTTAAAATTAACAGGTAAGGTCATTAAAACAGTTTTTATAATTATGCAAAATTTAAGCAGAGACCTGAAAGGTTTTTTTTAATTTTTTTTAACGTTTATTTATTATTGAGAGACAGAGAGACATAGAGCATGAGCAGGGGATGGGTAGAGAGTGGGGAGACACAGAATCTGAAAGCAGGCTACAGGCTCTGAGCTGTCAACAGAGTCCGATGCGGGGCTCGAACTCACAAACTGCCAGATCATGACCTGAGCTGGAAGTCAGTTGCCCAGCCAACTGAGCCACCCAGGGGCCCCAGGAAGTTGTTGTTTTTTTTTTTAAGATCCAAATTCAGCCTCTAGAGGTTTATGAAAACTATAGTGTGTAAGATGAAAAATACACTTGATGGGATTAGTGATAGATTACCTATCACAAAAGGATATATTAGTGAAGTTAAAGACATAGGAATATTAACCATCCAAAAGAAAACACCAAGAGAAAAGGCATTTTTTTAGTGAAAAGATTATCCATGAACTTGAATACTCTCAAGCAGCCTAATATATGTGCCCTTGGAGGCCCAATGGAAAGGGAAGAGATAGAAAAAAATTGAAGAAATAATGGCAAATATTTTTTTCCAAATTTTATAAAACCTATAAATCCACAGATCAAAGAACCACAAGCCTAAGAAACTTGAAGAAAACTCTACTAAGGCATATCATAATCAAATTGCTCAAGACCAGTCATAAAGAGAAACTTCAAAAGCACCCAGAAGGGTGCACCTGGGCGGGGGGGGGGGGGGAAGTCACTTCCCATTCAGAGGAAAAGAAATAAGAAGGATGGTGATTCTTATAGAAAAATCATGCAAACAGGAAGACACCAGTACCTTTACAGTATTGGAATGAAAAAAAAAATCAACCTAGAATTCTATACCAGCAAAAATATGTTTTAAAAATGAAAGTCAAACAAATACATGTTCACATATACAAAAGCTGAAAGAATTATTAGCAGACTCACACTAAAAAAAAAAAAAGATGCTAAAGAAATTCCTTCAGACAGAAAAGAAAATGATAGCCACTGATAATATGGATCTGCATAAAAGAATAAAGAACATCAGAAATGGTAAATATAGGTGTAAATATGTGACTTTTTTCTTATGCTGTAAATATCCTTAGAGGGTAACTGTTTAAACAAAATAAAAAAAACAGTGTAATGTGGGGTTTTTATAAAGTAAAACTTCTGACAACAATAGAATAAAGGTAGGAGGCGGAGAAATGGAAGTAAGGTTCTTACACTATACATTAGGTGGTATAATATCACTTGAAGGTGGAGGGTGGTAAGTTAAATATGTATGTTGTAAATGCTAAAGCGAGTATTAAAATAACAAACCAAAGAATTATACCTAATAAACCAAAAGAAAGGAGATAAAACATAATCTTTAAAAAAATTCTTAAGCCAAAATAAATCAGAAAGAGAGAGGGGGAAAAGCAAAAAAAGCATAAGACAAACAGAAAATAAATGGTGAAATGACAGACTTAAACCTGATGATATCACTAATCATGTAAAATGTAAATGGTCTAAATACTGCAGAGATTATCAAACTGCATTAAAAAGAGGAGACTAATTACATGCTGCTACAAGAAATATACTTTAAAGGTAAAGAAACAAATAGGTTAAAAGAAAAAAAATGGAAAAAGATATTCCACGCTTAAGCTAAGCCCCCCAAAAAAGTGAGAGTGACTATATTAATATCATACAAAGCAGACTTCAGAACAAAAACTATTAGCAGGATTAAGAAGGTTATTCATGGGGCACCTGGGTGGCTCAGTCAGTTGAGCATCAAACTTTGGCTCAGGTCACGATCTCACAGTTCATTAGTTTGAGCCCCACTTCGGGCTCTGTGCTGACAGCTCAGAGCCTGGAGCCTGCTTCTGTGTCTCCCTCTCTCTCTCTGACACTCCGCCCCCCCCCCTTGCACTCTGTCTCTCTCTCTCTCAAAAATAATAAACATTAAAAATTTTTGAAAAAAATGATAAAGGTCAAGTCATAGCAATCCTAAATGCTTATGCACCTAATAACATAGCCTCTAAAAACATGAACCAAAAACTGTTGGAACTACAAGGACAAACGGACAAATCCACAATTATAGATGGAGATGTCAAATACCCTTATTTTAATAACTGATAAAACAAGTTTACAGAAAAATCAGTGAGGATATAGAACACCTGAATATTATCAACCAATTTGACCTAATTGACAATTATAAAACAATCCCCTCAACAACAAATACTCATTTTCCCAAGGGTTCATAGAACATTTTCCAAGGTGAAGACAGCAATGGAGGAATTTAAAAGAGCACAAGGAAACTTCTAGTCATGATGGATATGTTCACTATCTTGATTATAGTGATAGTTTCATGGGTGCATACATTTCTCAAATTATAACTTTTAAATATGTGCAGTTAATCACTTATCATATCTCAAAGAGGTCACTCAAAAAATATATATGCATGGATGTACATATACACACATATACAAACACACAAACACATATATATACACAAATACATACACACACACACACACACACACACACATATAGCATTATTCTTTTCTAAATTTTTTTTTAATGTTTATTTTTGAGAGAGAAAGAGAGTGTGAGCAGGGGAAGGGCAGAGAGAGAGGGAGACACAGAATCCAAAGCAGTCTCCAGGCTCTGAGCTGTCAGCACAGAGCCCAACTAGGGCCTCAAACTCACAGACTGCAAGATCATGCATGACCTGAGCCAAAGTCAGAGGCTTAACTGACTGATCCATACAGGTGCCCCAGTAGTGTTCCTTTCTGACTTGATTGATCTTTTCTGGGTTGATCCTAAGGTAACAGGTAAGATTAACCTGTATACCTCTAAACTGACCAGTGTATGGAATTCTCTATCCTAGACTCCATGAGCAATCACTTGAACCATTTTCTCACTAACATCCCCTATAAAATTTTGCCATATAATTTACGTGACAAATATCCAACAGTAGATTAGTTCTATAATCTCCCATCTTCGGTCTAGATTTATATTCAGGCAGCAGAGTATATGGTGAAAATCACTGCTTGTGTGCACAGGTGTCCGATACCTGGTTTTCAGTCTTCAGCTGATCCTCAATCTTCATGACAATGCTCTACTTCCATTTTATTTCTCTTTCCACCTGGAATGCTTACCTGGTAAACTTTTAAGAAGACATACACATTATCTCTACCAAGAAGCTTTCTCTGATCCCCTCTCAAGTCAGAGGAGTTAATCCATCCAAGCTCTATGCTACTTCTGTACCTATTATGTTTGTTTTCTTCCCTATCCTCCTGGAAAGTTAGGACAAAGTCTTATAGTACTTGGCACATTGTAGGTGTTCAATAAATGATTGTTAAATTGAGTTAAAGTGACTATTTTAGCCACTGCCACACCAAAAGGTTTTGGAGAAATCAGGGACTAGAAAGTGAGACACTAAATATTCATGATGTTGACTCCAACTTTCTGTGTGGCTGTACTTAACAGGCATAATTTTGAAATCTGAATGAATAATTCCTAGGAGCCTTTAGTAAAGAATACAGTATATCCAGCAGAGATAAGTTCTTCCTCCAACTTAAAAATAAAAAATAAAGTATAGAAATGTCCTTTCTTTCAAAAAATTTAACAAGATCCTTAAAAAATACTTTAAAAATTCATTAATTATATAAAAGTTTCCCCTATCCTCCTCATCTCATACTACCCTGTCCCAATGTGGTTTATTGGGTTTGGGTTTTTTATAAAGAAAGAAAATAGCCTTATACAAGTCAATGATAGCATTCTTTTGGTGACTTGTTGGAGTGTCTCATCAGCTAGAGTGTCTTATGTCTCTTTCTGGTAGTACAGTGGGTCCCTGGAGACAAGAGGTTCTTATTCAAACCCACACTGCTCAGTAGTGTAGGGGCTAAGAGCCCTGGCTTTGGAGATGGGTTGCCTAAGCCTTTTGGGGGAGGTTGCCTAGGCTTAAGTCCCAGGACTACCATGTGATGCTGTGTGACCTTGCATAAGTTAATTAACTTCTCTATACCTCAGCTGCATGATAAGCAGTCAGTGGATGTTAACTGTCATAATAAGCACTTAGTAAACACATATTAATATGAGTGGCAGTTCTACAATAAGAGAAAATATACTATAAGCTATAGTTTTAGGAGCCTAATAAGAAGTAGGTCCTATATAGTTTGGGTAGATTTTCCTACCCAAAAAAATATTTCACGACTCCTATACTTCCACCATAAAAAAATTATTTTGAGTTAAACTGAACTCTCTCCCTGAGTTGTCTTTTAACTATTATGGGTAACATCATCATCATCACCATCATCATTTTAATCATTATTACTATGTTATGTCAATTTGTCTTCACAACTATCCTGTGATCTCAGGACTCTTTTATTTCCATTGGACAGGTAAGGAAATGGGACACAAGAAGAAAGTTTGCCCAAGGACACAAAGCAATACTGTGCTGGAGCTAGGAGCCAGGAATTCTGACCTCTGTCCTGATACCTAGAGGCACCATGTCTATTAGTCATTCATTGATGAAGTAAATATTTATTGTCTTCCACGTCCCAGAATCCACATCAGGCTCCAGACATAAGGGCACTGAACACTAGGCAGCAGGCAGAGTGTACCCCAAAAAGCACAGAAAAGAAGCATAAGAGGGAGGTGGCTGGGAAGTGTGAGCTATTTAGGGAAATGAAGGAATACAGTTCTATCTTTGGTTATCTCAGGTTTCTTAATGGTCAAACTTAGAATTTCCCGTAAGATCCGGCTTCTGCTTTAGCCATGTGTCCCGTGTTTTTCAGTGTAGCATCTGGAGCCTGTCTGCCCAACTAAAGGTTGGTTCCATCACTTACAACCTATGGCAAGTGTCTGGTCTAAGCTCTCTGGGATCTCACCTCTAAATCAGGGATGTAAACCCTCACAGCCTACCTCACTGAACTGAACTGTTGACAGAATTAAATAAATGAGTCCATGCAGGTAGAGCACCAAAACTTCTCTTTTTTTTTTTTAATTTGTTTTTTTCAACGTTTTATTTATTTTTGGGACAGAGAGAGACAGAGCATGAACGGGGGAGGGGCAGAGAGAGAGGGAGACACAGAATCGGAAACAGGCTCCAGGCTCTGAGCCATCAGCCCAGAGCCTGACGCGGGGCTCGAACTCATGGACCCCGAGATCGTGACCTGGCTGAAGTCGGACGCTTAACTGACTGCGCCACCCAGGCGCCCCCAAAACTTCTCTTTTTAACTTGAACAACTTTTTCCAGAAAATTTGGTTCTGACAGCCCATTTGGTTAATAATCTGGAAGTCTTTCACCCAACCAGGTTAATTTCAACTTCAAAGAAAAGAATTTCCTATTGCTTTCTCCTTGAGAAAAGGAGGTAATGTGCTGTTCCCAAAAGACTTCTAAAAAGACAGTTAAAAATGTTTGAGCAGGGGATGATCCTTTTGAAAAAGGAAGCCTCAGGTCCCTGTGATCTAAACCCATCCTCAGGTCAAATACTCCCCCCCCCCCCGCCCTCCCCCGCACCGCAGCTATTTGGAATTACAGTAATAGTTATCTTTGGTTGACTGACCCAACGAGCAAAGAGCTATGAGCACATTCATTTAAAATTAAAAGGAAAAAAAATCCTGAAATCCATACCGAAATACTGGTTCTGAAAGACTTCTTAAACTCAAAATCAAGCTCAATTAAATTTCACATCTACTTCCATTCCATCTCAGCCCCAAACTTATGCTTTATTCATTTATTATTTATATTAATAATTATTTTTATATTCACTATTTTTATTTATATTTATTGTTTATTTATAGCTCACTCATCATGCAATATTCATCAGGCTATAACACGGGTTTTGATGGAAAGGTGGACTCCTGTTTCATTTACCTTTGTAAATATTTCAAACGGGTAGCCAAAATGCACAATTCCTCCATTTTTACATAAGCTCCTTGACGTGTTGGGTTATGAAGTGCTACAAATTCTTTGCTATGGGTTCCAAAAGAAGTGCTTATTAGAAGTTCCCCAAATGTCTCTCCATTTAAGAAGATACTCATACATAGAGATTATTTCACTCATTATACTCCAACCAGGAACAGGCCTCTCCAAGCAAACTAGAGGGTGCATGTTAGAAAAACTGAGTCACAGACCAAGCAGAGGAGTTAACTGCCATGCCAATTTGGAAAATTTAGTTTGTATTTATCTCTATGTTGACATTAAATCTCGTTTAATAGTATACTCAATCCAAGTATTATACAGGACCACTATAGAGATGGAAAATTCCAGTCACTTGAAGAACCAATGATTACTGAACATTATTTACATTACATTTGATAATTTAATGAAAATTATGTTTGTGCATTTGTCTCCACTCATAGAATGTGAATTTCTTTAACACAGAGAATATGCATAGGTGTTTATGAATGAGTCTGGCAGCTAATCAAAGATCTAGTCACTAACAGTAGGATCTTTTATCTTATTTTACAGAGAGAAAGCCCAAGTGGGGGAAGGGCAGAGGGATGGAGGGGGAGAGAGAGAGAGAGGATCTTAAACAGGCTCCATGCTCAGCACAAAACCCGACATGGGGCTCCATCCAACAACCCTGGGATCATGACCTGAGCCAAAATCAAGAGTCAGACACTCAACCAACTGAGCCACCCAGGAGCCCCAGTAGGATTATAATATATGAAAACACTTTGTTAGTGAATCAGAACCATACAAAAGTTTGTTCGACTCAAAACTACCTATAAAGAACCAATCCATCCTTCAATTCCAAGTACCTTAACACTCTCCACTTGAACATTCTATAATAACAATGTCAGTGGCAATTAAATGAGAACTTACTGAGTGAGGCCTGTTGCAAATGCATTATATTTTGATAAATATATTGGCATTTAAACTTCACAATGTCCCTATGAAACAGATTTTGCCTATTTTTACATAAAGAAACTGCATTTTGCTTTGCAAGTTTTACTCTTTTTACTAAGACATTTGTTGTTCTAAATAAACAATACAAATGACACCACAAGATTTCAAACAGTTCATGTAAGTTATGTATACCCTTTCCCCTTGTTCCCTGGGGAAATTATAAAATTATACTCTTGGAGCACCCAGGTGGCTCAGTCAGTTAAGCATCCAGCTCTTGGTTTCGGCTCAGGTCATGATCTCACGGTTCTTGTGATAGAGCCCCATCAAGCCCCATGTTGGGTTTTGCACTGACAGTGCAGAACCTGCTTGGGAATCTCTCTCTTCTTCTGTCTCTGCCCCTCCCCAGCTTGTGCACACACTCACTCTCTCTCAAAATAAATAAATAAATAAACATTAAAAAATAATAATAAAATAGTACTCTTATTTCAGGAGCAGCATCTATTCGAGGTAAGCACTTCCACACTGCATTTTGGTTTTGGTCCATGCACAATAAGGAATTATTTTATTTTTACTATAAATGCTGTGTCTCTTTAGCAGATCTCTTGTTTAACTCTCTCCTTGACCCTCTTTGACTTTTTCATTAGGGAACAGGCAAGTAAATGGGAAAAAGTCAAACCCAACATTTATCCTTTTCAGATATTTTTCTGCTGAGTTTCACATTGGTCTCAGACATTTGTTGAACTATTTGGAACATACCTGGCTCAGTGCACACCACAAAAGTTCATCTGAGTTGGCATATTCAGTAATTACAATTGTACAGTGTGCTATTCTAAATGTAATTCCATTTATTTAAAACCACCTGTATGGAATTTAACTAGAAGCCTAAGAAAGAAGATTTAGTGACTATATACTCATGATTATTCTGGATAACCAGTATCTAGCACAGTACCTGACACAGGTAGGCACTCAGTAAATATGTTTTTAATAAATGAATATTCTATTACCCCTGATTCTAAATATTCCCTGCCAACTCTGTCTTCCCTTATACCACTAATAAGAACAAATTCCAATCACAGTCCTATTACATAGCCCTTAAATTAGCACGTGTGTACAACAACCAGAAAGGATGTCATTGCTTAAAAGGATAAAAGGAGCCTGGCCAGCCAGACACACCACTTGAACGTTCTCCGGATCACAAACAGCTTACCCTTTGGGATGAGAAGAGAGAAAAGAGATTAGGAAATGTATTCTCGATTTCATGGACAGTGATCCAGTACTTTTTTGACCACAAATCCCCAAGGACAAGTATTAATTAAAAAGATCATTGCAGAAGAGCTTTCAGAAGAGGACATTAAAACTAACTATAGCTACAGGGAGCAAACATTTTCAACTTTTTCATATTATTTGACCCAAAGGACTTTTTCCTTCTATGTAACAATTGTCTATAAACTTCCAAAGAAACCAAGAGATGATGCTAAAAAACAAGATGGAATATATAATTTTATTCTGCACTTATCTCTAGCATTGTGTCTTAGAGTCAGTATTTCAAACTACTGGTATTTAAATAAATTGTGGGCATGGTTGTATTTCCCTCAAGCTGTCACTTCTTAATAATTGGCCTTGTCTATTGAAAGCTAAAAATGAAGTAGAAAAGGAAGAATTATTTTATTTGCAAAGCACCCACTAACTATGGTAGGCTGTGTCCTAAGTAAAATACTTCAGAGTTGATTTCACTGTTAAGTTAGGGAAAAAAAACCCCATGTATACCTATAAACACTGATTTATTCTCTCTGATGACAAAAGCTAAATTAGTCTAAAAATTATGACTATTGCATTTGTAAGTACTCCTGTGTTACAACTACCCCCACCTCTTTAATCAGTTTGCCATTCCAAAGTAAAAAATGATTTAGGAAAAGCTGTCAAAAAGAAGAGAAAGAAAATCTAATCTGGGTAAGTTATTAAGAAAACTGGTTCTTTGAGTCTTTAACATTTAAACTGTCCTTGGAGATTTAGAAATGAAGGTGATGAGAGGGCAGGGGGCAGAGGCTAGAAAGAGGGGCTGGATGCCACCACGAGCACCATCTAGACCTACGGCAAAGGGAGAGGGAGAAGAATGGGGCAGGGAAGTTACCGGCAAGGGATAAAGAGAAAAAGCAACAGAGACAGGTGGCCAAAAGAACAAGTCTGAGGCATGGGCATGAATAAGGGAAAAGACAAAGGGGAAAATGAAAAGTGGAGGAAAAGAAAAAAAGAAGTAGAGAAGGGGTCACGGAGAAAGAGAGGGAGAACAGAGGGTGCCTGCAGGGAAGAATGAAAAGGAGAGACACCCAGAGAGACAGAACAGCTCCTCCATCATCGGTGTTGCCTTCTTCATCTTCGTCTCTGTTTTTTTCAGATGGCACACTGACAGAAGATTAATTCAAGTCAGCTGCTGAAAATAATTATTGCATTATGGGAGCAGTAATCATTATTTAGAACATGATTAAATATGTCTGCACCTATTGACTCTGCCTATGATTTATGTATTTGTTTAGTCAATAGTCTAATGTAAATGATGTAATTAATTATAGATGGTGGTGTCAGGTCATTGGTGAAAACAATCTGAGGAGAACAAGGGCTCTGTTTTTTTCATGACAGATGCAGAAGGGGGGGGTGGGCTGAGTTGAGGGAATTCCAGGGGAACTTTTTCACGTGTGAATGGCGGCTTGGATCTCAATTTGCATGTTGTCTTTCTCTTGTTCAGCCTTCGTTTAGAAATTGAAATAACTTGTTAAGCAAAGGGGAAGGGAGCACATGATTGCCAAGAGGACGCCTGGGACTTGGGCGGGTGAGGAGGTAAAGAGCCAGCTGCTCCCTAACACAGGGGAGCGTGGCACCATCATTTACCGCTTCATAAAATTAAATGTTTTCCAAATTAAATCAGTAGGCAGTGTGCAGGAGGCCTACTATCTCTAATAACAATTTTTCAATCAATATTACCTTGCCGTCTGAAATCTGAGCCGAGAAAGTTAGCATGGGTTGGGGAGGGCACCCTGGGGGAGGGCAAGGAGAGGAGGTGGAAACAAGGTTTGAGTACTGAGGCTTTCAATCAAACCAAAGGTTTAAAAAATATAGATATATATGCATGGTGGATTCGCCATCACTGTGAGTCTATTCCCCGTAGATTTTTCTCTTAACTGATAATTCGGTCAGTCACATTCCTCAGAGGGAGGTCACAGGTCACCCCAGCCCCTGTCAGGCCTCAGAGAAACCATTTCCATTTTAATGCCACAGCTATAATCTATCAAAGATGTGATGTACAAGATACAATGAATTTAAGTGGTCTTCATATATCACTGAGCTTTCATGCCTTCACCTGGGTAATAGTCTGAATTACTCTCCCTACCTCACAATCTGTCACCCCCAGTAAAATAACTGCCATGCTGGTGTTAATGGCAGATTTGTCCAAATTGGGGCCACAGTAGCCAAAGTCATTCTGCATCATAAACTTTAGCATTCAGTGCTTATCCTGGAAAGGGCCCCGTAGCTTAAAATTCTTCTGTAAATAATTCTGCAGACAGGCTCCGCTCATGTTTTTATTTATAAGCGCTAAAATAAATCTAGCTGGGGCTGCACACAGCCTGCCTTCTCCATTTCCCTCTATCTAGTCCTCCAGTCCTCTCTCTCTCTCAAGCCCATCTAATCTGACCTGTCACTTTTCCCCGAAAGGTGTCTAATAGACACGGGTCTCTTCCTTAGACAATAAACACAGCAGAGTTCAGAAGACTCAGCTCATAGTTAGTGACCTTCTCTGCAACTCAACCGTTAACCCTTCTTATTTTACCACTGAATAGTAAAAGTCCTCTAATTTTACCACTAAGGAGTAAAAGTTGTTGACACATATATCTTCCCCCTAAACTATCCCTGGCTGTGAGACTAGTGCACTGCAAACCTCCAGAGGTAGGGGCTCATGCATCACCTGATTCAAGTAGGTTCATGCATCCCTCTCTGTTTCTATTTGTTTCACCAGTTCCATGGTCTATCATCACCACCATCCAATCCACTATTTTACTTGTGATTTTCAAATCAAGGGGTCAAGATCTGGGTTTGGACCCACTGTCTGAGTTCCAGATGTTATCTGTCCTAACCTGGAAAAGATCTGCCATCCCACCAAGGGATCCAAATGATAGAAGAGACTCAACCGTGATTGATCATTTGGATCAAATCCCTTGGATCAGACGAAGAAAGACAAAGGAAGATTAGGACAGTTGGATACATGTACTCCTCTCACCAAAGTTCCTGAATAAACATCTTATGATGGTGCACCACCTATGTCTGAGAAAGTCAAAATACTTACACAATATTGAGAGCAGACCTTGGTTTCTATGCATCAGTCTAGCATAAGAATAGACTCTAAATGAAATCCTATAATACACTGCAGAATTTCCAGGAAAGAGGCGGTTTTATTTTATTCATAGGTCACCTAGTACTAGAGCCACCCAGTGCTTATAGTTAATAACCACAGATAAATGTATGAAGGCTGTTAGTTTTCGAGAAGACTCTCTGCTTCTATGTCACTTAATGGCCTTTCTGTACCTTATTCTCCATATGTGAAAATTGGGACCATTAAGACTCATAGACATTTTACCTCTCAAGGCTATGAAAAGGATTAATGAAGTAAGGTTTATAAAATGTCTTGGGCCACTCACTCTTCCCAAAGGCTATAGATTTCTAGAAATGGAGGCAAAGCTGTCTAGAAAGCTGATGGCTTGGTTAAAAGGCCAAAAACAAAGTCAATAGAATTGAAATTATTTAGGAAAGGTTCAGACAGAACATGGACCAGCAATTACTCCTTCAGGTTTCAGAACGATTGTATTTAGCAACAACAAAAGAGTCTGGCCCTCCTGTTTCTGATAGCACTTTCATTAAGGTAAACAGTGTATTATTCATGCTGAGGGTTTCTCCAGCAGGCTCTGTTTGCTTCCACTTTATCTGAGCTTCTTTGCAGTGAATTGTAAACTCAGGAGATGTAAATTAGAAATATGCTCCCAGCCAGTCAGAATCAATGAAAGCCCTTTCCTTCAACTAGAAAGAAATTGTAGTAAAATGACGTTGAAGGAAAAAATGTTCTATCAGTGTTCTTGAACCCACCCTGGAGCAGACTTTATTGGACTCTCCTCCGGTCCATTCACCAAGTATGTTTTTATGCACATATCATATAAACACATACTGTAAAAAGATGGCCTCACTCCTATAGTCACATCTCAACAGGCCTTTGAAGAGAGAGAGCACATCCCACAAGCATCAATATCCCAGTGAAATCACTTTTTCATAACTCTGCACACTTCTTCACCTGAAAGATTCTTTAAATTGTTAACAGATATAAAAAAAAATCATTTAACCTGATTCTCCTCTAGAATTTGCACAAAGAATTCCAAAGAATCCCAAAAAGCTTTCCTTAAAAAGATATACCCCGATTTTACCAAGTAATTAACTTCACTTCCCTAACATGGAAAGAACTGAACAAAGAGTTAGCAAATTGTATAGCCTAATATATAGAAAATCATCCTAGATTCTCAAAGAAGGTAGTGAAAATGTCCATCTAGGAAGCACCTGTCCATCTCCCCTCCTCCCCCAACCGAACACTGAAAGGACAAGGTTTAAAAAGATAATGAGGTCTGTGCTGATAACACTCAGATTTTCTAAAGTTGTTGCTTTTCCTGTGGGAAAATACTACCTTGTAAATCAGGACGGAAGCAAGGTTTCACTAACCCCACATGTGTACACTTTAGTAGTTTACAAAGCTCCTCCGAGGCATTCAGGGTCAGATCAGCAAAAACCCTGCCACTCTTTATCTCCCAAAAAGTTTTCAGCCAGAAAGCCAGAGCTCTGCACTAGTTCCGAACACATGGATAACCCCCTTAAATCAGTGCTTCTGAAACCTCAATGTGTCTAAAAATAAGGTTGCCAGATAAAAGACAGGATGCTCATTTGAATTTCAGATCAACAATAGTTTTTTAGTACAAATATGTTCCAAAAATTGCATGGGATATACTTATCCTTTAAAATGTTGTTTGTCTGAAATTCAAATTTGACTGAGGATCCTGGGGTTTTCGTTTGCTTATTTTTTTGTGTTTTGTTTTGTTTGCTAAATATAGCAATCCTAGAAACAAGAATTATCTGGATGTTTACAATGTAGATTCTCAGGCCCCAAACTACATAGATTTGGATTTGATAGTTCTATCATGGTGTCAGGAAATCTGACTTTTTAAGTAAATACTATGGATGATTCCAGTGCAGGCAGACTTGAAAACCACTCTTTGAGAAACAGGTCTTAAATGGTGGAATGTTCCCTGATATACCTTCGTATATCAGTTGCAAATGTTTTGAATTTAAAGGTCCTAGTTATTATAACTTTGCCACAGGAAGTCTAATATGTTGGTCCCCTTTCTGAAATCCCAAAAGATAGATAGAGTCCTTGATCTCCCAAAGGGGATAAGCACAAACAATACGAATTTCTGTCAAGGGATAAATGGAGCCTATTACCTCTTACTGGTAATTTTCCTTTTTCACATATAGAATAAACTGATTTCTGTTGCTGTATTTCTTTTGCAACTTGGGTATTATTTACAATAAATTGAATCCTTTCCATGCTTGACATATTACACTGATCTATGACTTTGCTTTCATTTTGTCCTGTTAACTAGAAACCCACTTCATCATGAAATATGTTCCTCACACTTTCCTCCATAGTGAGTAAAAACATTGATAAAGCATCATAAATTGTAGGTCATTTCTCAAATGCTTCCTGTTACAGTGAGGATTGGGAGAAGGAAAAGTAAGTACTGATCAATGGCCACTTGATAAAATTTATGCTGAATGTATGGACAGAAAAGCAATGGATGTATTAGAAGCTGCATTATAAGATGCTTGCTTCACATCCAGACTTCATTCTTTACTCCATAATGCCAAAGGCAATTCAGCCTTCCTCTCTCTAGCAAACCACCCCCTGCCCCCAAAATAAATTAATTCATGAAAACTTCTAACAGAGAGTTTTGCCTAAATCAACTAGATAACTGAAAAAGAAGTAATATGCCAAGCTACCAGGATAGCTACCCTGTCTCCCCCTTTATTCTGTGTAAATCTTGGGTACATATTGTTTGGACCAGAGATTTGAAAATAACACTGACCCTAGATCACACAATATCTCCAGTGTAATGAAATATACCAATTCACTGTGTGCCAATAAATCCACCAGACGTTTTACCGGTGTCATCTCAGGCTGGATTTTACAGGAAAATTTTAATTTTTTAAAATATTTTATTTATTTTTGACAGAGTGCACACACATGTGGGGGAGGGGCAGAGGGAGAAAGAGAGAGAGAGAGAGAGAGAGAGAGAGAGAGAGAGAGAGAGGGAATTCCAAGCAGGCTCCCCACTGCCAGTGCAGAGCCCAACAACCTGGGGCTCAATCCCAGGAACTGTGGGATCACGACCTGAGCTGAATTTAAGAGATAAACACTCAACCGACTGAGCTACCCAGGCGCCCCAAGGATGATGTCTTTTAAAACCTATTTCAGCTACACTGTTTCCCAGTACTCTTTAAGCCCTAAGTAGAGCATTAAATATCTGAGATCCTTGAATATCCCAAGTAAATGATGCCTTACTTTGCCGTAGTACAATATCCAATTTATCAACCTTTCCCTCCCTGGAAGCTGTGCCTTAGTAAAATTAAAATGTTCTTTATGAGTAAATTCAGTTATGAAAATAAGCACTCACCAATATGCCCCAGTATTACAATGGCACAGAGTACTGAGTCCTAAACCCTGAAATGTTTAGGGTGGCATATGCCTTAGCACAAGAGGCTAATTATTCCTCTGCCAAATCTCCTCAGCCACATATTGAAGAAAATGAACCTGCCTCTCAGGATTGGTATGAAGAATAGCTTATAAAAATGAGTGTGAAACCCTTTGCAAATACCAAATGCCATATGAATGCTAAGTAATAATAAAGATCTGTATGAATGCAGCAAAACAGCCCAACTTCCAGGTGCTTTTTCAAACTGGACACCAACCATTTAAGATTCATCCATCATTCACCTTCAGGCATCCCTTTCTTTATGAAAAAATAAAATGGGCTGTCTGCATTGCAAGGAAATGGAAAAATTGAATTTCAAAGCATATAAGCCCCCCATATCTTTACCATTCAAAGTAATGAGTTATGTTATTTAGTTAATGAAGATAATGCTCATGAAGTAATAAAGGGGAAAAAATACCAATTCCCATCATTATTCTGCTCAGAGGGCGCAAGATTCTAGCTGGTAGATTTTGGAAACATCATAAAGATACATGGCACATAGTATCACAGGAATAGTCATTATGCCTATTCTTAACTCCCCCCAAGAAGCCTCAAGCATTGCCAATGTGTGGGAAGAGAGGGAGAAGGAGAAATACAGTGTTCATAAACAACATAGCAATGATGATTGTCATTCTGCAGTCCCTTGAAACAAGAAGGATAGAGAAAGAAAGAAAGAGAGAGAGAGAGAGTGGGAGAGAGGGAAGGAAGGAAGGAAGGGAGGAAGGAAGGAAGGGAGGAAGGAAGGAAGGGAGGAAGGAAGGAAGGAAGGGAGGAAGGAAGGAAGGAAGGGACTCTTCTCCAGCAAATCGTTTCATCCAAAGACATGATTCACTAACACTTGATTTGACAAGTTGTAGTCACTCCTTACATTATTTTTTCCCCTTTGTGTTCATTTGGGGAGCAAAGATTTATTGCCTATCCTGAAAAGGACCACGGATGCACTAGAAATAAGAATTAATAGGTTTCTGCTTCCCATTGCCCATCTTTATAGAAAAAAATTATTTGACTAGATTCTTAATTATTTTTGGTCCCAAAATACAGTGAATCTTTCTCTATAATACTGAATAAAATTTGGAGATAGAAGCAAACAGTAGTCATGTTGTAGGGCAATGGGAGATGATACATTTAAAAGTCAAATCCTCCCCCTATGTGAAATTTCCTTTCCACACTGTCAATAGCCCGTCACTGGATTGCCCTCCTCTTTAAATGTAGTGTGCATAAGTCTGCCACACATATGAGCCATAATGTATACGGGTTTGCACTGAAGGTACACTAAGAAAAAATTAAGATTTCATTAATAAAATGCCAAGCAATTATTGTTCAATAAAACAAAGAAAAAGAAGAGGCTTGATGCTAGCCTGCACAGATACGAAGTATCTAATAAAGTGCTCTATGAAACAAAAATTAAGCCAGAAGAGCCAGGGACTCTGCCCATAGACGTTTATTCCTGGGTGCAAAAGAAAATAGTGTGTGTTTCCTCCCTGTTCGTAGATAAGTCTAAAGAGAAACAGGTGACGTTTCTTCAACATGCAGTACATGAAACTAATTTTTATGACTACTATTATGTTTTATCACTGGTAGAATAGGTACAACCACCTGATATATGCATATTATATGCACATACGTTCTTTTAAAGCAATCCTGCCTCTGGTTGTCAAAATAGCAGAAAGCCTCTCAGCATTTCCATTATAAAACCTGATTTTCAGGGATTTATAACTAAACTGAAGATTTCCTTGAAGGTGAAGCAAGAATCACCAGGTCTCAGCTCAAAGCAAAATTTTGCTTTCAGTTTTCTGGGAAGTTTGGTTTGGTCATTATCAAGTTGTGGAAATGCAAAAATAAATAAGTCAAAGCTTACAGGGATCTGGCTTTTTTTGCCTTTTCTAAAAACCCTCGTGGACCTTTCAAATAGCTTGGTTATCTGAAATGACATTTAGTCCAAAATATGGATTTCTTTCTTAAAATGGCTGCAACTTTGACATTTAAAGATTGGTTATTACACATGCATAGAAGCTGCTTCTCCAAAAGATACTTGGCAATACTGAGCAATATTGTATGTATCGTGCATACTTAATGCCCACTTTCCAAATGACCTCCTCCTATTGCTGGGAGGAGGAAACCGCTCTTAACAGGAATGACAAATATATTACCAATTTGATTATTGTTTTATTATATTGTACTCATTAAAGACTGCTTGAAGAGTAGCATAAATTAGGCAAAAATTACTGAATTTCATGCATGATTCTAAAAGTAATTATTTACTTCCTAAGTAATATTAAATGGAAACCTTAAATATCTTGCCACTGAAGGCTTTTGGAAAACTACAACAGTGGCTCTTTACAGGGTCCAGGGACATAAAAGACAATAAGTAAGATCGGGATAACGTTTAATAAACATTCAAAGAATGAACCATTGTAGTTTTACTCAAAGAGGACATTACATTCCACATGCTCTGCAATGTATTTGAAAATATATAGATTTCAATGAAATCTAAATAGTCTCATTTTTAAAAATAAAATTTAATTCATTCTGACTCTCACTTGCATGGTATTTCTTTCCCTTAATTAAAATACTTACATAACACTGGGAGAAATGGCGTGATCAAGGGGTGCCTGGGTATCTCAGTTGGTTAAGCATCTGACTCTTGACTTTAGCTCAGGTCATGATCTTGCAGTTTGCTGAGATGGAGCCTTGCATCAGGCTATGCACTGACAGCAGAGCATGCTTAGGATTCTCTCTCTCCCTCTCCACTCTCTTCCTCTCTCTCTACCCCTTCCCTTCTCTCTCTCTCTCTCTCTCTCTCTCTCAAATAAATAAACAAGCAAAAAAAAATACTTTCAAAAGTGATCAAAAAGCTTTTGCAAAGTCATTTGAATATCATCTCCATGACAAATCTAAATCTTTTCTGAATTTACAAAGTATTTTTTTTTATTTTTTTTTTCTGAAATTTATTGACAAATTGGTTTCCATACAACACCCAGTGCTCATCCCAAAAGGTGCCCTCCTTAATACCCATCACCCACCCTCTCCTCCCTCCCACCCCCCATCAACCCTCAGTTTGTTCTCAGTTTTTAACAGTCTCTTATGCTTTTTACAAAGTATTTAAAAGAATTTTTATTTGAATATCATTGACACACAATGCTACATTAGTTTCAGGTGTATAGTATAGTGATTCAACTCTATACATCATGCTATTACTATGCTTACCATAGCATAGGTGCCATTTTAGACAAATTCTTTTGAAACAAAGACATTACTAGTCAAGACTCAAGAACAAGGCTAGCCTAAGAGCTATGGTTTGACCATAACTAATTAAACTGGTTTGGTTTGTGAGTTTATTCTTTTTTCCTGTGACCCTTAAGCCCAAGCTGAAAGCAACACACACACACACACACACACACACACACACACACACACACACAAAGGAGTATGGAAAAATATTTTTTAGAATGGAAGCATGATGGGAATGTATGACTGTTTTCAACTCATGAAGCATATATTACATGCCTACTGCAGGCCAAATTCTGTGCTCAGTGCTAGGATCAAAAAACACTGGTCATCTTCTCAAACTTTTTATGGCCTACAATCAATAAATTTTTATTCTTTTAAGTTAATATTTAAACTTAACCATATTCATGTTAGCCTATAACATGTACTCATGAAACTACAAAATGTAGACAAGAGACATTCCAGTTCTTGTTTTTGTTCAACAAACTTAGTGAGTCTTTGGGAGGGTTTGAATAAAGGGAGAAAGGTAGCTGCAGCATCAGTCAATAACCTGTCAATAACCTGTTTTCTCGGCTATCTGAACTCCTTGGGGGGGAAAAAAATACATCAAGTAAGAATCTGTTCAACTGCTTGACCATAGTATAATGGATAAAAATGGTATATAATCCTGAAGAATTTTCTAGTTACAATGTATGTTCACATACTTTTCCCCTTTCCATCTTCACATTATGTCTGAGATAGGGAGGGTGTGTATTATCATTATTTTGTAGAAAAGAAACTGAAGTTTGGAGGCTAACCACACACGAAGTGACAACTCCGGGACTGGTCAGTATAGAGACAGTAAGAAATAATAATAATGGGGCCTAAATGCAAATCCTTCTGAAGTTTGGATTGTCAACAAATCTTTTTACCTTCCAACAAATTTGTTTTTGTTTCTTCCATTTGGTAGCTGAGGCTGTTATTTACCTGCCACAATTAAGTCAGCCAAAACATACTGCAGTCAATATTTCTGATGATCTTAGATACTGGTTGAGAAGTAATCAGTTTAACTTCACAGTAAGACGGCTTGGGCATTACAACATTGCTGGCATCTGACTTTTTCTGCCATCAAAGTAAATTAAAACCAAGATATTTGCTGTTGAGGTAAAGAGGGTGTTTGAGTGCTTGAATCACCCAGAGAGGCTATTTATAGGTGTAAAAACTGTTTAAAACATGTCTAATCTCCATGTTACTCAGCCTGTGTACATCATCACTGAATTGTGCAGCAGGATAGAACTGAAGAAATAAATAATTGCAGTAAATTAAAATAAAGAAAATGGTCCATTTACCTCTGCCTTTTCTTGATTCTGCTCTTTAATCTGTAAGAACAGAGGCAGATCACTTACTTCTCTAGAAAGGACACAATGGCTGCATTATATATATTTAACATACAGAAACAGAGTGAACACAGATATACAAAGAGTGTGGATTATAGTAAAGTATGTAGAGCATTGAAAAGAACAAAAGACGTACAGTCAAACTCTGGACTCTAGATCTCCATCCAACACTTGCTGGATGACCTTGATCAAATCACCTCTCAGCCTTAGTTTCCCTCTAGAAGAAAATAAAACGTGAATAATGATAGCATCCTGCCAGATCATGAGAAAAACAAAGTGAAAGCGCTTTGTAAACCATGCAAAGGACTGTACACATGTGAGGTATCACTT
Organism: Prionailurus viverrinus; assembly: GCF_022837055.1. Classification (NCBI taxonomy): domain Eukaryota; kingdom Metazoa; phylum Chordata; class Mammalia; order Carnivora; family Felidae; genus Prionailurus; species Prionailurus viverrinus. The sequence continues at coordinate 136,829,301 of NC_062564.1, read as the reverse complement.
TTAAAGTATTTTTATTATTATTTTCATGATCACAAGGGATTCTTTTTAAATGTAGGTTTTTAAATGCCTGAGAAAATGGGGCAGTCACAGAACCATGACTTTAAACAAACTTTATTTGGGCGCATGACTGACTGGCAATTGTGTGCAATCATTTTAGCTGTCACAGGCCCAGAGAAATGTGGGAGAGCTCTTCCATGAAATGTTTATATTTCATAAACAAAATGATGTGCTTAACAGTCAGAGCGATGGGAGGGTTCCGGCTAATGCATTTTCCAATGTGTGAGGCAGATTATTAATGCGCTCCAGTAGCTGTTAATTTCAGTTTGCCGGAATGATTTATGGGGAGGTAAAGGAGAGAGACATAATCTAATTGAGATCAGAATCACTGTTCTAGCAGCAAGGCACCAGCATGGGCCCTTGGCGCAGCAGAATGATTAATATCTAATAAGCAAATAATCCGTTAAATTATTATAAACATTACTTTTGACAACTCTTTTGTTGGCAAATGAAAGAGGGGAAAAAAAGAAACAAAGAAACAAAAGATCTAAAAATCACCACTTTCTCTGACACTGTAAAGGCAGATTTTGTCAGAGCATGGGTGATGGATATCACGACGGATTTGAGTGTTATCAATTTTAAGCACCCTGGGGAGAGATTTTTACCATAACATGAATGACAACTGAACACCCAAAGCAAGATCACTTTTCAGAAACAAAAATGAGTAACACCAGTTCTTAAAGTGTGGTTCCTCTTACACACTTATCATTAGCCTCTAGTAAGTATGCCAGTCCCTTGTCACTATGAAGGTAATCATATGTAGAGCCTAAAAAAGAGAGGTAAACATCCCCTTTCACATCAGTTCCTTTTATTTTTTTTTCTAATATTTCTTTTTTTTTAATTTAGTGAAATGCACACAACATAAAATTTACCATCTCAACCATTTTTAAGTGTACAATTCAGTGGCATTAAGTACATTTATATTGTTGTGCAACCATTTCTGTCATTCATTTCCAGAACTTTTTCATTCTTCAAAACTGAAAGTCTATACCCACGGAACAACTCCTCATTCCCCTTCTACCCCCATCTCCAGGAAAGCACAATTTTACTTTTGTCTCCATCTACTTTTGACCTCTAGGGAATTCATATTAGTCTAATCATTCAATATTTTTCCTTTTTAGATAGCATGATGGCTCATCCATGTTATTCCATGTGTCAAAATTTCCCTCCTTTTTAAGGCTTAATAGTATTCCACTGTATGCATATACCATATTTTGATTATCCATTCTTTGTTGATGGACAGTTAGGTCATTTTCACCTTTTGGCTACCATGAATAATGCTGCTATAAAGATGGGTATATACAAATATCTATTTAAATCCTTGCTTTCAATTCTTTTTTTTCAGCTTTATAGGAGTATAATTGACAAATCTGAAAGATGTTTAAAGTGTACAATGTGATTATTTAATATACATATACATTGTGAAAGGATTCCCCTCATCAAGTTAATTAACACATCAATCACTCCACATAGTTATTACCCTTTTTTGGCAGTGGAGATTGGGAGGGAGAACATTTACATCTACTCTGTGCTGACAGCTCAGAGCCTGGAGCCTGCTTCAGCCCCTCCCCTGCTCATGCTCTGTCTCTCTCTCTCTCTCAAAAATAAACATTAAAAAAAAAAAGGGAACCTCAACCTTATTCATATTATAACTGAAAGTTTGTGCTGTTTTACTAATTTCTACTTCTCCTATCCTCCTGCTCCAGGAAACCACTTTTCTACTCTGACTTCAACTTTTTTTTCTTTTTTTAAGATTCCACATACAAGTAATACTGCCCAGAATTTGTCTTTCTGTCTGGCGTATTTCACTTAGCATAATGCCCTTCAGGTCCATTCATGTTGTCACAAATAACGGGATTTTTTAAGGCTTAATAATATTTCATTATATATATGTATATACATATATAATCACATTTTCTTTTCCTATTCATCCACCAAAAGACACTTAGATTGTTTCCATATCTTACCTATTGTGAATAATGCTGCATCAAACATTGGAATACAGATATCTCTTCAAGATGGTTTTGTTTCTGGAGAGTATAAAAGTCAACTATGGGGCACCTGGGTGGCTCAGTCTGTTAAACGTCTGACTTCAACTCAGGCCATGATCTCACAGTTCATGAATTCAAGCCCCTCACCAGGCTCTATGCTAACAGCTCAGAGCCTGGAGCCTGCTTTGGATTCTATGTCTCATTCTCTCTCTGCCCCTTTCCTGCTTGTGCTGTCTCTCAGCACAAGAGACCTATCATTATTCACGTTTTATTTTCTTCTAGAGGGAAACTAAGGCTGAGAGGTGATTTGATCAAGGTCATCCAGCAAGTGTTGGATGGAGGTCTAGAGTCCAGAATTATTTATTTTTGAGAGACAATCTCAAAAATAAATAAATGTAAAGGTGAATCTACAGGAGGGAGTTAAGATGGTGGAAAAGCATGGAGACCCTGAGCTTGTCTTGTCCCTGAAACACAGCTAGATCAGCATCAAACCATTTTGAACACCTAGGAAACTGATCTGAAGATTAACACAACAATCTGCATAACTTGAGCCACAGAACTCTATAGGTACAGGTGCAGAGAGGTGAAGTGGGGAAAAGAAAAGCTGCAGAGGGCAGGGAGCTTTTTTTGCAGAGAGAGGACAGAGAAAGGGAAAGGGAGAGACTGCTGTGCACCAGGATCATGGAAGAAAAGTACTCCCCCAAAAGTAGCTGGAGAGAAACAGTGAAAACACTCTCAGGAGAATGAACAAGAAATCTGTTCCCCAAAACCATTGATGGGAAGAAAAACAAGGGTTTCCATACCACCAGGATTCTATAAACAGTGAAGCGCAGAGTGTGAAATTTCAGAGCTCTGTGCCTGGAGGTGCTCTGGTGAGGAAATGGGATGAATCCCCAGAAGCAGGCAGCAGGGTCTGAGGGGTCCATGTGCCACACTGGGAGAAGCAGTTCCCCTGCTTGGAGTGCATTTGGTAGAGGCCATACAGCTTTCCCACAGGCAAAGCTCCCAGCAGACCCGAGAGCAACCATGTTTGCTGGTATTGGGACAAAGACACTAGAGTGTGGTGAAACCTGGTGCCAGCTGTGTGTTGTGGTTTGCCATGATCTCTGAACTTCTGCCACTGAGCAACTGCACACACGTTTTCTGAGGCAAGCCAGCACCCGGCCATTGCTCAACAAGACTCTCCCCTCGAGAGTTGGTGCAGGTCCAAGCCGCAGGGGTCTCTGAAGTGTAGGGTTTTGAAACACGACCCCAGCTGAGATAAAACTCTGGAGGGAGGTGCTGCCTGGCAGGAGGACAGCTTGGACATGGATAGGGTAGAGGTGGGGATGGGACAGAGGCCTGAGACAAAGGAGGGGTGCTTGATAACTGGTCCATGAGAGTATTAAGTTCCTGTACCAGAAACTAGGGAACTGGGTGAAGTCACATCCACCTCTCCCCTCATCCACATGGGTACATGCTCATGCACACCACACTGATCCACTCCAATAAACTAAGCAGTGCCACCTAGTGGAGAATGGAGCCATTACACCAAGGCCCACCCAACTGCACCCTCTTAGCATATCCCCTAGAAGATCAGCACAAGTATTTCCACCTGCTTAGTGTGTGGACTATAGAATCCTTCATAATTCCAGTTCTAGGGGAATGTGGGTGTAACTTCATTCAGGTTTCATTCTCTTTGCTGATTTATTTTTGTTTTCTTTGCTTCTGTTTTTGCTTACTGTTTTCTTTCTTCTTTTTTTTTTTTTCTTTCTTTCCTTCCTCATTCTTGGATACAGAGATAAAATTTAATTTTAATTTTTATTTGTTTTACTTTATTTTTATTGTTTTAAATTTTTATTCTATTTCTTTTACTTCATTTTATTCTATTTTATTGTATAATTTTTTTAATTTTTAATTTTTTTCTTACTTTTTTTTCTTTCACTTTTTTCTCTATTCTATCAAGTTTCCCTAAACAAACAGACCAAAACACACCCAGGATATAGCCTCATTTATTTGATTTTTTTGTTTTATTTTTTAATTTTTCAATTTTTATTTTTTACTTTATTTTTTTTCTTCCTCCAAAATGACAAAACAAAGGAAATCACCCCAAAAGAAAGAACAGGAAGAAATGACATCCAAGGACTTAATCAACACAGATATAAGCAAGATGTCTAAACTAGAATTCAGAACCACAATAATAAAACTAGCTAGGGTTGAAAAAAGCATGAAATCTCTTTCTGTGGAGGTAAAAGAAATAAAATTTGGTCAGGACAAAATTAAAAAATGCTATAACTGAGATGCAATCTTGAATAGTTGCCATGGCAGTAAGGGTGGATGAAGCAGAGCAGCGAATCAGCAATTTAGAAGATAAAATTATGGAGAATAATTAAGCATAAAAAAAAGGAAAAAAAGGCAAAAGATCACAATTCAAGACACAGAAAATTCAGTGACCTATTAAAAAGGAATAATATCTGAATCATAGGAGTCACAGAAAATGAAGAGAGAAAGGGGCAGAAGGTTTATGTGAGCAAATTATAGCATAAAACTTTCCTAATCTGAGGAAAGATACAGATATCAAAATCCAAGAAGCACAGAGAACTCCCATTAGATTCAACAAAACCAACCATCACCAAGGCATATCATAGTCAAATTCACAAAATACACAGACAAGGAAAGAATAATGAAAGCAGCAAGGGGGGAAAAAGTCCTTAACCTATAGGGGAAAACAAATCAGGTTCTCAGCAGACCTATCCACAGAAACTTGGCAGACCCAAAAGGAGTGGCAGGATACATTCAATGTGCTGCACTGGAAAAATATGCAGCCAACAATTCTTTATCCAGCAGGGTTATCATTCAAAATAGGAGAGAGTTTCCCAGACAAACAGAAAGTAAAGGAGTGTGTGACCACTAAAGCAGCCCTGCAAGAAATTTTAAGGGGGACCCTTTCAGTGCTGAAAAGACAAAACCAAAAAAGACTAAAAGCAACGAAGACTAGAAAGGACCACAGAACATCACCAAAAACACCAACTCCACAGGCAACACAATGGTGCTAAATTCATATCTTTCAGTGCTCACTCTAAATGTCAATGGACCAAATGCTCCAATCAAAAGACACAGGGTATGAGAATGGGTAAGAAAATAAAACCCATATATATGCTGCTTATAAGAGACTCATTTTAGACCTAAAGACACCTGAAAATTGAAAGTAAGGGGATGGAGAACCATCTATCATGCTAATGGTTGATAAAAGAAAGCTGGAGTAGCCATACTTATATCAAACAAACTATATTTTAAAATAAAGATTGTAACAAAAGATGAAAAAGGGCATTACATTGTAATTAAGAGTCTATCCACCAAGAAAACCTAACATTGTAAAATATTTATTCCCCCATGTGGAGCACACAAATATATGAATCAATTAATCACAAACATAAAGAAACTCATTGATAATAATACCATAATAGTAGGGGACTTCAACACCCCACTTACACCAATGGACAGATCATCTAAGCAGAAAATCAACAAGAAAACAATGGCTTTGAATGACACAGTGGAACTGATGGACTTAACAGACATATTCAGGACATTTCTTACTAAAGCAGCAGAATACACATTCTTCTTGAGTGCACATGGAACATTCTTCAGCATAGATCACATAGTGGGTAACAAATCAGCCATCAACCAGCACAAAAAGATAGAGATCATATCTTGCATATTTGCAGACCACAACATTATGAAAATCGAAATCAACCACAAGAAAAAACTTGGGAAGATCATGCATATTTTGAGATTAAAGTACATCCTACTAAAGAATGAATGGGTTAACCAAAAAATTAAAGAGGAAATTAAAAAGTACATGGAACCCAATGAAAATGAAAACATGACAGCCCCAAAATTCTGGGATGCAGCAAATGTGGTCATAAGAGGGAAGGATATAGCAATCCAGGTCTTCCTAAAAAAGGAAGAAGGTCTCAAATACACAACCTAACCTTACACCTAAAAGAGCTGGAAAAAGAACAGCAAATAAAGCCAAAAACCACCAAAAGAAAGGAAATAATAAAGATTAGAGCAAGAATCAATGATATAAAAAAAAAAACCAGTAGAACAGATCAATGAAACCAGGAGCTGGTTCTTGGAGAGAACAAACAAAATTAATAAACCTCTAAGCAGATTGATCAAAAAGAAAAGGAAAAGACCCAAATAAATAAAATCACAAATGAAAGAGGAGAGTTCACAACCAACACCATAGAAATACAAACAATAAGAGATTATGAGCAATTATATGCCAACAAATTGGGCAATCTAGAAAAAATGGACAAATTCCTAGAAACATATAAACTGCAAAAACTGAAACAGGAAGAAATAGAATATTTGAACAGACCCATATCCAGTAAAGAAATCGAATCAGAATCAAAACTCTCCCAACAAACAGGAGTCCAGGACCAGATGGCTTTCCTGGGGAATTCTACCAAACATTTAAAGAAGACTTAATACCTATTCTTTTGAAGTTGTTCCAAAAAATAGAAATGGAAGGAAAACTTCCAAATTCATTCTACAAGGCCAGCATTACCTTGATTCTAAAACCAAATACCCCACTAAAAAGGAGAACTACAGTTCAATTTCCCTGATGAAAATGGATGCAAAAATTCTTAACAAGACACTAGCAAACTGGATCCAACAATACATTAAAAGAATTATTCACCACAACCAAGTGGGATATATTCCTGGGATGCAGGGCTGGTTTAATACCTGCAAACCAATCAATGTAATATGTAACATTAATAAAAGAAAGAATAAGAACCACATGATCCTCTCAATAGATGCTGAAAAAGCATTTGACAAAATACAGCATCCTTTCTTGATAAAAAAAAAACCCTCGAGAAAGTAGGGATAGAAGGAACATACATCAAGATCATAAAGGCCATATACAAAAGACCCACAGCTAATATCATTCTCAATAGGGAAAAACTGAGAGCTTTCTCCCTAGGGTCAGGAATGTGACAAGGATGTCCACTCTCACCACTGTTATTCAACAAAGTGTTCAAAGTCGTAGCTTCAGCAATCAGACAACACAAAGAAATAAAAGGCATCCAAATTTGCAAGGAAGAAGTCAAACATCCACTCTTTGCAGATATAATACTCTATGTGGAAAACCCAAAACACTCCACCAAAAGACTGCTAGAACTGATCCATGAATTCAGCAAAGTCGCAGGATATAAAATCAATGTACAGAAATCAGTTGAATTTCCATACACCAAAAATGAAGCAACAGAAAAGAGAAATCAAGGAATTGATCCCATTTACAATTCCACCAAAAACCATAAAATACCTAGGAATAAACCTGACCAAAGAGATGAAAATTCTATACACTGAAAATTAGAAAGCTTATGAAAGAAACTGAAGAAAACACAAAACAACAGAAAAATATTCCATGCTCATGGGTTGGAAAAACAAATATTGTTAAAATGTCGATATTACCCAAAGCAATCTACATTTTCAATGCAATCCCTATCAAAATAATGCCACCGTTCTTCCCAGAGCTAGAACAAATAATTCTAAAATTTGTATAGAACCAGAAAAGACCCCATAGCCAAAGAAATCCTGAAAAAGAAAACCAAAGCTGGAGGCATCACAATTCCAGACTTCAAACTGTATTACAAAGCTGTAATCATCAAGACAGTATGGTTCTGGCACAAGAACAGACACATAGATCAATGGAACAGAATAGAGAACCCAGAAATGGACCCACAAACATATGGCCAACTAATCTTTGACAAGGCAGGAAAAAATATCCAATGGAAAAAAGACAGTTTCTTCAGCAAATAGTGTTGGGAAAACTGGACAGCAACATGTAGAAGAATGAACCTAGACCACTTTCCTACACCATACACAAAAATAAACTCAAATGGATGAAAGACCTAAACGTAAGACAGGAAGCCATCAAAATCCTAGAGAAGAAAACATGCAACAACCTTTTGGACCCAAGCTGCAGCAACTTCTTACTTGACATGTCTCCAGAGGCAAGGGAAACAAAAACAAAAATGAACTATTGGGACCTCATCAAGACAAAAACTTCTGCACAGTGAAGAAAACAATCAGCAAAACTAAAAGGCAACTGACAGAAAGGGAGAAGATATTTGCAAATGACATATCAGATAAAGTGTTAGTATCCAAAATCTATAAAGAATTTATCAAACTCAACACCCAAAAAGCAAATAATCCAGTGAAGAAATGTGCAGAAGAGATGAATAGACACTTTTCCAAAGAAGACATCCAGATGGCTGATAGACACATGAAAACATGCTCAACATGACTCATCATCAGGGAAATACAAATCAAAACTACAATGAGATACTACCTCACAGCTGTCAGAAGGGCTAAAATTAACAATTCAGGCAACAACAGATGTCAGCAAGGATGTGGAGAAAGAGGAACTCTTTTGACTCTTTTGCATTGCTGGTGGGAATGCAAACTGGTGCAGCCACTCTGGAAAACAGTATGGAGGTTCCTCAAAAAATTAAAAATAGAATTACCCTACAACCCAGCAAATGCACTAGTAGGTATTTATCCAAAGGATACAGTAGTGCTGATTTGAAGGGGCACAACACACCCCAATGTTTATAGCAGCACTATCGACAATAGCCAAAGTATGGAAAGAATCCAAGTGTCCATCTATGGATGAATGGATAAAGAAGATGTGGCGCGCATGTGTGTGTGTGTGTGTGTGTGTGTGTGTGTGTGTATGGAATATTACTCAGCAATCAAATGAAATCTTGCCATTTGCAACAACATGGGTGGAACTAGAGGGTATTATGCTAAGCAAATCAAGTCAGTTAGATAAAGACATATATCATATGATTTCACTCATATGTGGAATTTAAGATACAAAACAAATGAACACAAGGGAAGGGAAGCAAAAATTTAAAAAACTGAGGGTTGCTGGTGGGGTCTTGGGTGGGGGGAAGGGCAAAGGGGTGAGGGGCAATAAGGAGGACACTTGTTGGGATGAGCACTGGTTGTTGTATGTAAGTGATGAATCCATAAATTCTATTCTGAAGTTATTATTACACTATATGTTAACTAACTTGGATTTAAATTACAAAAAAAAAATTTCAAGATGGTTTTGTCTCTTTTGTATATATACCCAGAAGTGGGATTTCTGGATCATATGGTAGTTCTATTTTTAATTTCTTGAGGAACCTCCATACTGTTTTCCATAGTGGCTATATCAATTTACATTCCTAGCAACAATGCACAAGAGTTTCCTTTTCTCCACATCCTTGTCAGCATTTGTTATTTTGTGTCTTTTTGATAATAGGTATTCTAACAGGTATAAGGTGGTATCTCATTGTTTGTAGTTGGCATTTCCCTCATTATTAGTGATGTTGAGCACCTTTTCATACACCCTTTGGACATTTGTGTGTCTTCTTTGGAAAAAAATTCTAGTTAGGTCTTTGTCCATTTTTTAATTGGGGGTTGGGGTTTTGTGGGGGTTTTTTTGCTATAGATTTGTATGAGTTCCTCGTATATTCCCATTGCACAGCTTGCCATTTAAGTTTGTTGATGGTTTCCTTTTCTGTGCAGAAATCTTTGATGTAGTCTCACTTGTTTATTTTTGCATTTTTTGCCTTTACTTTTGCTGTGAAATCAAAAAAAAAAAAATCATTGCCAAGATACATATCAAGGAATATACCTCTTATGTTTTCCCCTAGAAGTTTCATGTCTTTTCACTTCTTACATTCAAGTTTTTTTTTTCTTCTTTTTAATGTTTGTTTATTTTTTAGAGAGAAACAGAGCACAATCAGGTGAGAGGCAGAGAGAGAGGAGATACAGAAGCCAAAGCAGGCTCCAGGCTCCGAGCCTCTAGCATAGAGCTCAATGTGGGGTTTAAACTCACAAACCATGAGATCATGACCTAAGCTGAGGTCAGATGCTTAACTGACTGAGCCACCCAGGTGTCCCTATATTTAAGTTTTTAATCAATTTCAATTAATTTTTGTGTATGGTGTAAGATAGTTTCATTCTTTTGCATATAGCTGTCCAGTTTTCCCAACACAATTTACTGAGACTCTTTTCCCCACTGTGTATTCTTGGTTCCTTTGTCTTAAATTAATTGACCATATCTGCATGAGTTTATTTCTGGGCTCTCTATTCTGGTCTATTAATTTATGTGTCTCTTTTTATGCATTATCATACTGTTTTTGATTACTGTAGCTTTGTAATATAGTTTGAAATCAGGAAGTCTGATGCCTCCAGATTTGTTCTTTCTCAATACTGATCTGGCTATTCGTGGTATTTTGTGGTTCCATACAAATTTGGGATTTTTTTTTCTATTTCTATAAAAAAAAAATACCATTGCTTTGAATCTGTGGATCAATTGGGGATAGTATCTTAACAATATTTTAATAACATTAATTCTTCCAATTCATGAACACAGAATGTCTAATTATTTATGCCTTCTTCATGCCTCTCATCAATGTATTATAGTTTTCAGTGTACAGATTTTTTCATCTCCTTGGTTAAATTTCCTGTTTTCAATTCTCTAGGGTACATATACCCAGAAGTGGAATTGCTAGGTCAGATGACAATGCCATTTTTAATTTGATGAGGAACCACCATACCGTTTTCCATAGCCTCTGCACCATTTTACATTCCCACAGCAATACAAAATGGTTTCAATTTCTCCACATCCTTGCCAACACTTGTTATTTTCTGCTGTTTTTGTTTTTAATAATAGCCATCCTAATGGTTCTGAGGTAGTTTCTTCTTAAACAGGTCAAGTTATTTAATCCGTCTGTGTTATTGCCAAAGGGCCCAGTAAAAACTACTTTAGTCTTGGGCCTGCTCGGGGACTTTTGTCCTTTCTACAGTACAATATGTATTTAGCATCTACATTATGACAAATACAGACCCCCTGAGTACACACATCAACTAGCTGAGGAGAAAAAACCATACTGAAATGAGTAAAGAACAGGAAAAGAAACCCCTGAAGAGGTCAGAAGGGAGTATGTGCATTTGATCCGGTGCATGCATGTACAGCCTTTTCCACCACGACCCAGAAATCCCAAAGCTGTTATCAAGAAGGACTCTCGTGCACCCTTCAAGCATTATTTCATCTTCCTCTACTTCTTCTTTAAAAATTCCCTCTGGACCTCTATGTCTCCAAGATTAATCATGGCTGTTTGAAGCAGCACACCATTGCCCATTCCATTTCCTGCTCCATCTCCTCATCCTGATCACAAATCTAAATCAATAGTCTTCCCTAGTGAAATAATTAATTCCTCACTGTATCAGTGTAAAATATCTGAAGTCTAAGAAGAGCAACTCAGACACCTATGGGCGTGGTGGCTCTAACCTCTTGTCTCCCACTCTATTATTGACATTCTCTAGGGCATAGACAAACTCATATCATTTCTCTTTGCCTCAATTTCTTCTTTCATAGAGAGGGAACAACAGAATTAAGTCACTAATTATGTTGAGATTTTTTTTTATGTTGAGATCTAATATGGAGACTGAAGCCTGCTTTGAGACTTTAAGATATCTCTAACATTACAATTAGCATTAAAGCTAATATTAGTAATCTAAGAATTTATTAGCCCAGGGGAAACATTAATAGACTTGGGATTATGAAAGATCTACCAAAGAATGGGTAATTAAATATTTGGGACATGGTTTTATATATAATGTACAAATCTCTTCCCATGATAATAAAGTCATCACAAAATGTCTAGTTAGGTAATACTACCACAGAAGCTGTATGAAATCATTTGTCATCAGTCTGGGTTGTCTTCATAGAGCTTATTAAATATAAACAATAGAACAGTAAAGAAACAATATCTACATTTCTAATGAGAGAGCAAAATTGGCAAGGCAAGAACTTTCAAGTATTCCTAAAATCTTACTGATAATGTTTTTATTTTTTTTTTTTTTATGAAATTTATTGACAAATTGGTTTCCATACAACACCCAGTGCTCATCCCAAAAGGTGCCCTCCTCAATACCCATCACCCACCCTCTCCTCCCTCCTACCCCCCATCAACCCTCAGTTTGTTCTCAGTTTTTAAGTCTCTTATGCTTTGGCTCTCTCCCATTCTAACCTCTTTTTTTTTTTTTTCCTTCCCCTCCCCCATGGGTTCTGATAATGTTTTTAGAGATATTCCCAGAATACTATGATAGTATATTTCAACCTTTTTCCTGAAATTCATCATGTAAGATGTGTCTCTGTCAAGAATGCCAGAAGAGGACATCGCTCTTCACACTTAAATTCCACACTACACACACAAAAATGGTTCTAAATTCTTTCAAAACTCTCTAGATGTACACTACGAAAGCCAGCCAAAAAGATAATCAAATTTCTAGACAATCCGTCCATTCTTGCTTCCTCAGAATCCCTGAATAATTCACAGTGACATTTCTCCCTCACGGTCACTAAAGGATTGAAGTTGGAAATAATATTTAGAAATCCCTAGCCCAAGCCTTTATATTATACCTCTTGATTATGGGAGAAGATACCTCCTCTAAAGGTTACAGACTGGCCACCATAAAATTCTAAGGGTATCATCTTTGCAAAAACTTAAGAGTTTGAGAATCTCCCCTAAGGCCACTAAATCAGCTCTCCCCTAAGGTATCTAAAAAACCTTATAAATATCAGAGCTTGAAGATACCTTAGAAACATTTTCCAGATGTAGAAGGTAGGGCTTACAGAAGTCACAAAGTTTATAAGTGACAGAGCCACGACTATAAACAAGAGCTCAAGTCAATCCACAAACCTTTCCACTTCTCCACACTGCTTTCTCACCAATTCTAGCTGATTATCACTTATTATTGCTTTTTCCTGCTCATTCAACAAATTTAACTGGTTGAATAAAACACATTTGAACTTAATTCATTCAATCACTGAGCACTTACTACATGCCATGTACTCTGCTAACCATTAGAGTCAGCACCATGAGTGTGGCAGACCTGTCCTCATGCATTCATACTCCAGCAGAGAAGAAAGGAATTAAGCAAGTAAACAAAAGTTTTAAGTAGAATCACACATCATGATAAGTGCTATACAGTTATAAGATAGTCACTAGGAAAAACAAATTTACATTTGGGTGGTCAGAAAAAAACTCTCTGAATAGGTGCCATTCAAACTGAAGTGAAATGTGCAAACATACAAAGAACTGGGAAAGAGTGTTGCAAGCTGACGGACTAGCATACAGGAAAGTCTCCTGGCACAAAAGGACCTGGTGGGTCAGACGACCAGAAGAGAGTCCAGTGTCGCTGGGATGCAGTAAGAAAGGCAAAAAGAGGTATAAAGTGAGGTTATAGAGGGAGACTGAAGCCAGAGCAACCAGGATCATGTAGGCCATTTTATAAGGTTTGGTTTCATTTGAAGAGTAATGGAAAATCACTGAAGGTTTTAAGCACATAGATGATGTGATCTGCTTTAGGTTTTGAAAAGATCACCCACAGCAACAAATGGGTAGAGAACAGAGTACAAAGAAGTGAGTATGGAATCGGGAAGAAAAGACAAGGCTCCAGCAATGCCCAGTTGAGAAATGAAGTAGAGCTGGTAAGAGCTGGAGATGTATAAAGTGAGTACAGGAAATAGACTAAGGATGACTCTTAGGTGAAGTCATGAGATGGTGCAATCTAGTAAACTGAAGAATTTTGCTGTCACTTCGCTTAGTCACCTGATGGTGAAAACTTCAGGGATGTGTTGCTCTGTAAAGCCAGAGGCATAACTAGAAATTAGAAATATCTATGACACCACCAAAAGAATGACCTAAAGAGGTTCATCCATCTCTCCTATTGCTAAGCATGATTCCCCCATCAATACCGAAAAGAATGGAAGAACATGTCCCTGCATTAATTACAGAGCATTGATTATAATCAGCTCATTTTGGCAATTCCACACCCCTCACTCCAGAGCTTTCCAAATGCCTGCCAAGTAGCCAGCAATTCACTCGTTAAGACCTTCAGAGAGCCTATAATCTAGTATAGATGCACTAAAAATTTAAGTAAGTGGGAGAAAGAATTCTGGACAAGGTGTGCACTTTTGAACATCATCATATAACACACTATCAACATTTTAACACTTTGAACAAAATATCCGTACTTTCCTATTTCACAGTTACATACCTAAATGAAAATTTACTCTTTTTCTGCACATAATCCAAATATGCCTAGCCTCCAAAAAAAGTGTTTTATGGTACTTCCGAGAGCAACACCTATATACATTACAATAAAAAAAACACACTTGGTATTTGCATAGAACCATATGTTTTATTTTTTTTATTTTTTTTTTTATTTTTTTTTTCAACGTTTATTTGTTTTTGGGACAGAGAGAGACAGAGCATGAACGGGCGAGGGGCAGAGAGAGAGGGAGACACAGAATCGGAAACAGGCTCCAGGCTCTGAGCCATCAGCCCAGAGCCCGATGCGGGGCTCGAACTCATGGACCGCGAGATCGTGACCTGGCTGATGTCGGACGCTTAACCGACTGCGCCACCCAGGTGCCCCTATAGAACCATATGTTTTAAAAGCACTTTTACATACATTAGTTTAAACCATCTGGCAATATCAGTTAAGTCAAGAGAACAGATAATATTATCCTTTATTTTCAGCTGAAGACATTATGGAGAAAAACTTTTGACTGAATTTAAAATGTTTATCTCCTTTGCTCTACTAATTCCACAATTTACCCTAAGGAAATAATTAGAAATGACAAAGACATTTATGTATAGGCTGTACACTGAAGTATTACTAAAAAAGTAAAACACCGAAAACTTAATTTCCCCAAAATAGGGAACTGCCTAAATAAATTATGGCATGTGTGGTGAAATATTATGTAGGCATAAAAAATGATTTTGTTCAAATAGTTAACAATATCAAGATGTGATAATGACATAACACTCATAAAAGCAATAAGGTTAAAAATCTATATATGTAGTTGTTGGTTCTCAAATTGGCTCCCATCCATTGAAGGCAGGGAGACCCAAGAAAGAGGCAGACAACTCCAGATTGGTAGGTAGCAGGTTAATAAACAAGAGAACTTACTTAGGAAGCTTCCCTTAGGCAGCTGCAAGACAAACAGATCTCTGCACCTGTCTGTCAGAATCTTAGAAGTTTATATAGGGGCCTTAATAGGATTTAGTCACATACATTGTCCACATGGTCTCAACACATTGCTCTCTCAAGGCTGTGACCTTGGGGCAGCTTCTGGCATGGGGAAGACAAGTATAACACACATTCCAGGGAAAGAAGAGGGAGTGATTGCCTACGTCCAGCTCACAGGTCAATTAGCAGTCATGTCCTCTGGATTACCTCCTCCAACAGTAGTAAAAATATTTCAACTGTGTTAAAAAGTAAGTACATGTATATGTCCAGAGAAATATCTAAAAGGAAATAAACCAAAATTAAGAGTAATTATTTTTCAGTGATTGAATTGTGGTGTGGGTTCAGAGAAGGGAAATAATGACCCAAGTTCTCGCAACTGATAATGATAGTATTTATTGAATATTCCCTAAGAATTTTGCAATAATTAACTCATTTAGTCCTCAGAATCTCATGAGAAAGAAATTATTTTTTCACATTGTACAAATGAAGAAACTGAGGCACAGGTGGTTAATTTGCCCAAAGCAACAAAGTTGCTACAGAGCAAAACTCGAATTAGGACATTAATCTTCTGATTTTACCTCAGGTGTCTTTTCCCAGTCATTAAGCTGATTTCCATCATACTATTCCAGCTGAGGTATTACCAGAGGGTATCTATGGTGATGCACAGGAAACTATCCACAATTCCTCCCAGAGAAAATTATTTATTCCAATTTTCAGCTAGCTCAAGAGATTTTCATGTACTTTTCCATTTGCAGGTTACCCACCAAGACATTACGGACCTACTCATGTAAAGCTGTTTCCAGTCAATTCAGAAGGCACATCTTTGGTGTAACCATTTAATCATTCCCAGATAACTCTAGGGGTTTCCTCAGCATGAAAGACTCCAGAATTTCTGTCATCCATTCTCATCTTTCCACCAATCTACGACCAACAGAATAGTTTTACTGAATACAAAAAGCTTTTGCCCATTAAGCCTACTTTTAAAAATAATTAGCGACCCAAAGAAATTTACACATTTAATGAAGTCTCTATCAAAATACCAATGGCATTTTTCACAGAGCTAGAGTAAACAATCATGAAATTTGTATGGAACCACAAAAGACCCTGCATTCTAGAAAAAGAAAAGAAAAACTGGAGGCATCACAATTCTAGACTTCAAAATATACTACAAAGCAATAGTAATCAAACAGCATAGTACTGGCACAAAAACAGACACATAGTTCAATGGAACATATTAGAAAACCTAGAAATAAACCCACAACTATATGGTCAATTTATCTTTCACAAAGCAGGAGAGAATATCCAATGGGAAAAGAATAGCCTCTTCAACAAATGGTGTTGGTAAAACTGGACAGCAACATGAAAAAGAATAAAACTGGACCACTTTCTTATACCATACACAAATATAAATTCAAAATGGATTAAAGACCTAAATCTGAGGCCTGAACCCATAAAAACCCTAGAAGAGAACACAGGCAGTAATCTCTTTGACATAAGCCATAGTAACTTCCTTCTAGATATGTCTCCTAAGGAAAAGGAAACAAAAGCAAAAAATAAGCAATTGGGACTACATCAAAATAAAAAGCTTATGCACAGTGAAGAAAACAATCAACAAAACCAAAGGGCAACCTATTGAATGAAAGAAGATATTTGCAAATGACATATCTGATAAAGGGTCAGTATCCAAAATATAAAGAACTTATACAACCCCACAACCAAATATCCAATTAAAAAATGGACAGAAGACAAACATTTCTCGAAAGAAGACATCCAGATGGCCAACAGACACATGAAAAGATACTAATCATCACTTACCGTCAAGGAAATGTAAATCAAAACTGCAATGATATACGACCTCACACCTGTCAGAATGGCTACAACCAACAACACAAGAAACAGCAGGTGTTAGCAAGGATGTGGAGAAAAAGGAATCCTTGTGCATAATTGGTGGGGATGCAAACTTGTGCAGCCACTCTGGAAAACAGTATGGAGTTTCCTCAAAAGTTAGAAATAGAACTACCATACTATCCAGCAATTGCAAAACACTAATTCAAAGGGATACATGCACCCCAATGTTTATAGCAGCATTATTTACAACAGCCAAAATATGAAAGCAGCAAGTATATATGTATGTATGTTATGTATCAGGACCTGAGCCAAAACCAAAAGTCAGATATTCAACAGACTTAGCTGCCCAGGCACCCCTTATTTGAAATATTTTTAAAGTTTTAAAGCTTTAAAATGTCTAAGAGTATGGTAGAAAGTTCATTTGCTATCACAAAAATTATACATTAAGTTTTTATTTAAATTCCAGTTAGTTAACATACAGTGTAATATTAGTTTCAGGTATACAATATAGTGATTCAACACTTCCATATATCACCTGGTGCTCATCACAACAAGTTCACTCTTTAATCCCCTATTTCACCCATCTCCCCACTCATCTCCCCTCTGGGAACCATCAGTTTGTTCTCTATAGTTAAGAGTCTGTTTCTTGGTTTGCCTCTCTCTTTTTTTTCCCCCCTTTATTCATTCATTGCTTAAATTCCACATACGAGTGAAATCATACCGTATTTGTCTTTCTCTGACTTATTTCATTTAGTATGATACTCTCTAGCTCCATCAATGTTGTTGCAAATAGCAAGATTTCATTCTTTTTTATGAATGAGTAATATTCCATTGTATGTGTATACCACATCTTCTTTATCCATTCGTCAATCGATGGACACTTGGGCTGTTTCCATAATCTATTGTAGATAATGCTGTCATAAACATTGGAGCGCATGTCTTGCTGTGAATTAGTATTTACAAATGCATTCTTTTGCAATTGCTGAATTGTAGGGTAGTTCTATTTTTAACTTTTTGAGGAAAAGTCCATACTTTTCCACAGTGGCTCCACCAGTTTGCATCCCCACCAATTATGCACAAGGACTCTTTTTTCTCTACATCTTCGCCAACACCTGCTGTTTCTTATGTTGTTGGTTGTAGCCACTCTGACAGGTGTGAGGTCATATCTCATTGTAGTTTTGATATACATTTCCCTGATGATCAGTGATGTTGAACATCTTTTTATGTGTCTGTTGGCCATCTGTATATCTTCTTTGGAAAAATGTCTATTCGTGTCTTCTGCTCAGTTTTTAACTGGATTATTTGGTTTTGGATGTTATTAATTTCTTTATATATTTTGGATACTAACCCTTTATCAGATATGTCATTTGCAAAAATCTTCTCCCATTCCATCAGTTGCCTTTTAGTTTTGTTAATTGTTTCCTTCGCTGTGCAGAAGCTTTCTATCTTGATGAAGTCCCAATAGTTTATTTTTGTTTTTGTTTCCCTTACCTCCAGAAACATGCCTAGTAAGAAGTCCCTGTGGCTGAGGTCAAAGAGGTTGCTGCCTGTGTTCTCCTCTAGGATTTTTATGGTTTGGGGCCTTACATTTAGGTCTTTAATCCATTTTGAATTTCTTTTTGTGTATCGTGTAAGAAAACGGTCTAGTTTCATTCTTCTGCATGTTGCTGTCTGGTTTTCCCAATGCCATTTTTGAAAAGACTGTCTTCCCATTGGATATTCTTTCCTTCTTTGTCAAAGATTAATTAGCCATATATTTGTGGTATAGAAAAATTATTCAATTTTACATTTCCTTTTGGAAAGAAATTTGGTTAAATCTATTAAAATTTTAAATATGTTAACCCTTTGACCTCCCAGTGATTTTACTTCTAAAAGGTAATCATATAAGTATACTTAAAGATATGTGCACATATAACTATATATGTAATGACACTCAATACAGCAAAATTTGCAATAAAAATGTTTTAAAAATTATGAATAGAAAATTAATTATGTATCATAGACTACTTTGCAGTTATTAGAATGATGCAGGTCCATGTGTGCTGGTATGAAAAGAAGTTCAAGATATATTATTAGCATTGTTATTTATTTCATATATATATTTATTAGATATGTATACATATTTCAAATTGTGAATAATTGTTATCTTTGTGAAAATTAAAATTACTGAGGCCATTTACTTTTCTACAACATTTTTAAATTGTCTAAATTATTTACAGCAGCATTTTTACCTTTGCAACTAGAATAAATAATAAAGGAGCAATCCCCAGGATTTAACAGTTATGTGCTTATCAGGCATTTATTATTATTTATTATACACTTTTTATCCTTTTTACATCCTGATGTCATACTGCTAACATAAACTAGACTAGCTATCCATATACACCTATATGATTGAACATCATTGCTCAGTCAAATGCACAGGAGGTATTTTATTTGGGTGTCCTAACAAAAGGAAAGGCTAGGATAGAACACTCCAAAACTGAACTGCTGTCTTCCACTACACTAGGTTGAGGAAAGTTGTAAAGTACAAAAGGTAATCTAAGTGTGTGCATGATATTTATTACTAGCTAGAGCCTTGGACCAAAGCCTGTTGGGCTCCTATTATGATGAACTAGGCTGGACCATGCAGGAGCCTGCAGATTTATTCAGTTACTTTAGTTTAAGACCTAAACCAGAAAAAAAAAAAAAAAACCATCTTCTTGCCCACTTTCACCCATACCCACAAAGCTTATCTTGGCCACCCACCTTCTCACCTTATGAGAAGGAAGACGGACAAAACAGCACCATCCCTTCTTCCAAAGGCCCAGCATGGAAAATGCCAATGCTTCTTCCCCATGTGTCCTTACCTCTGAGCCCCAGACTGGCCTAGCTTAGCCTTCCAAGAGTGAGGGCATCCCCTAAGTAAAAGATACCTGGAAGCTCTACCTAATCCCCAAGTTTCATGGGGCTAAGAGAAAAAAGCATTTCAAACACAGATCCAAGAAGAAGGCACAGCCCACATTCAATTGTTTATAATATTTTCATCCTTCCTACTAAAAATCCCAACTAACTGCATTTCTTTTGACAAGTGTGTATGCCTTAGTGTGTGTGTGTGTGTGTGTGCATGTATGTGTAAAACGTTGGGAATAGGGAGCTCCTCCTAGTGGTTGGAACACATGGTCATCAGGTTCAAAACTAAAGCCCATATTTTTATGTTTTCACTTGTTAATTTAGGAATATTTGAAGGGCAATGAAATTGAGGGGTTGAAAAAGTGATATCAAAAAGGAAATGAGAGAATGACTGAAGGAGGCAATGGTTGGTCTCTCTTCTTGCATGAAGAACTGGGGAGAATATCAGTCAAACCAATGGAAACTTTGTGTGACAAGTGGATACGTCTGGAAAATCAGCATGTAAGGTTGAAAAAGCCTTTGTCCCAAATCAGTGAGTCAAAATGATATCTATACTTTGTCCCAGAAATTGATAAAAATACAAATATTTATAAGCACTCAATAAATATATTTGTTTAATTTGTTGAATAAAGGGTCTGAAGAGCCAAACCACCTTAAGAATTGGGTTTGATTCCTAAGATCTTTATTTTCTATTATATTTGGAGTTCTGTTGACCTAATGACTTTTGGGAGTTATCCATCGGCAAAATCCTCCTGGAGAAAACAACTGAATTTTGAGCTACTTTAGAAAACAATAGTTGTAAATACAAAAAAATATATAGTCTCTTGCCTGAAGGCCCCAAGGAGCAGCAAAACCCATACAGCCCATGACAACTTAATATGATTTGAGGAATGTTAAAGAGATGAATCTAAATATTTCCTTCCAGGACTATTCTAACATTTCATTGGATTCACTGCTAACAACTTTTCAAAATCATTTGCATTTTCCTTATAATTTTTGACCAACTGGTTGTTCAGATTAGCATAAAATATAGGATTGAGGAGGACTTTAATTATGGAAAATCTCTATTATTCTAAACCTGCAAATTACATTTTTGTAATAAATGGTGCACTAAACTTTCTTTTAGAAAGGAATTATAAATTGAGATAAAATGTTTCCCATGTTTTTACAAGGTTAATAAAAAGTAGACTCACCAAATAAACTCACTTTAACATTAGTGACTATGATAGTTGTGGTCTCAACTATTTTTTTTAAGTTTATATTAAGAGAGAGAGAGAAAGTGCATGCACACATGCACAAGCAGGGAAGGGGCAGAGAGAGAGAGAGGGAGAGAGAGAACTCCAAGCATGCTCTGTGCTGCCAGTGCAGAGCCCGATGTGGGGCTCAAACTCACAAACCATGAAATCATGACCTGAGCCAAAATCAAGATTCTGAAGTTCCACCAACTGAGCCACCCAGGCGTACCTTAACTTCTTTTTTAGAACTCTCATCAGTCTAAAATGTATAAAGATTTAAAGTCTTGCTAAAGCAAGTTTGTGGAGGGATTAAGGTGTAGCAAATTCACTTAGCTTGTACAGACCATAAGACTCTTTATTCTCTGCTTGTTTTCACATGTACAGATTTTTGTTAATGTAATTAAACCAGGAAGCCATCAGACTGAGGTGGTTCTGATGCTTTGGTAGTCTACATAAGCAAACCAAAACTTAAGCCAGAGTTAATGCACTCCAATTCAAGAAAATGAAACCTAAGAACAACTAGTCACAAACAGCCAACCAGGCTTTCCCAAATTAAGTAATCACTTAAGCTATATTATAGCCAATGAAGTCCTTTCTTTGTTTTGCCTCCCCTACCTCCTCTTAGTAGAGTGCTCCTAACCACCTTTGGTTTGGTACTGGCCAATTCAAATTGATGTATATTCAAATAAACTAAGAAGAAAAAAAAAATTAATATGCCTCAGTTTACCTTTTAATATCCTCAATACGGAACTGAAGTCCCTTAAGGAATCACTTAAGGTTTTCTGTTCTAATAAAAATGAGTAGTACAGGGGTGCCTGGGTGGCTCAGTCGGTTAAGCGGCCGACTTCGGCTCAGGTCATGATTTTGCAGTCCGTGAGTTCAAGCCCCGCGTTGGGCTCTGTGCTGACAGCTCAGAGCCTGGAGCCTGTTTCAGATTCTGTGTCTCCCTCTCTCTCTGACCCTCCCCCGTTCATGCTCTGTCTCTCTCTCTCTCAAAAATAAATTAACGTTAAAAAAAATTTTGTTTAAATAAAATAAAAATTAGTACAAAAGACATAAACTTATTACTTAAGAAAAATCAAATTCCACAGCATAACTTTAGTTTTAATTTAGATGCTACCATAATTGTCTACAAACAAATTTTACCTTTTGACTCACAATCAACTAATAATTAAACAACAAATATTGATTGAGTGAATACTGTGTATAAGAGAACATTAAATAGGTTAATCTCTATAGTCACAAAATTTTAGCTGGCACCCCGAAGTTAAAAACCAATAGGCAATAAGTACCCTCACAATCTAAAAAGAGAGGTCACCATGTCAATTTTTTTTAACCTTTATTCATTTTTGAGAGACAGAGAGAGAGTGTGAGTGGGGGAGGGGCAGACAGAGAGGGAGACACAGAATCTGAAGCAGGCTCCAGGCTCTGAGCTGTCAGCACAGAGCCCAACGTGGGGCTTGAACTCACGAACTGTGAGTTCATGACCTGAGCTGAAGCTGGACGTTTAACCAACTAGGATATCATCATATCAAGGGCAGCCCTACTAAAGGGCTGCTATCAACCAGTACTATTAATCCCTAACACGAGAACAACCTATTCTCAGAGAGATGTTTACCAGGTACCAAATTTTTAGCCTCAGCACTGTAAGTAAGAGAAAGCTCACTGAGAAAGTTCTAATGAGAAATCAGCATGTTTAAGGAATTGCAAATTTACAGACAGGATCTGCTTCTTACCTGGTGAATTTGGAAGGGAGAAAGTAATCAACACATGCAGACAAACCATGGCAAGAAAAGAAAGGGAAGCAGGAATTGGGCAAACTACGCTCCTAGAGTTTTACACAGCAAAAGATGTTATGTTTCTTACAAGCCAAGTGAATGCCATCAAAGGAAGCTGAGTTTACGCATGGCCTCTTGGGGTGAGCAGATCCCAGAAGACACTCCTACAAGAGCTGAACTTGGGAACAGGAATTGAAGGAAGTTCACAAGAAGTATACCTGGAAATACTTATTGTTCCAATCAGAGAAAGGGGTAGATCCCCAAAGAAGCCTTCCAAAGAGCCCATAAATGTACCCCTGGAGAGACCCAGCATGTGGGTGCCAGGCACTCCACGACACATGACAAAATTCTACCACCAGACCCTTACCCACGTCTAGGGTTCCTTTTATCTTTCTTCCCTTCTCCTCATGCAAACCCAAAAGCAGCAGTAGCAGCACCAGGATTAAAGATGGAGTGGGACTTATGTGGATCCTGAGAAACTTAACAGAAACCCATGGGGGAGGGGAAGGAAAAAAAAAAAAAAGAGATTAGAGTGGGAGAGAGCCAAAGCATAAGAGACTCTTAAAAACTGAGAACAAACTGAGGGTTGTTGGGGGGTGGGAGGAAGGGGAGGGTGGGGGATGGGTATTGAGGAGGGCACCTTTTGGGATGAGCACTGGGTGTTGTATGGAAACCAATTTGACAATAAATTTCATATATTGAAAAAAAATAAAATAAAAAGATGGAGTGGGAGGGCCAGAATGAACAGTGAAATAACATGCTAGTCTCCCTTCCTCATTCAGTGCCTATGCCACAAGTCAGCCATGAGAGAGAGGAAATGGGCAAGTTTTGGACTGGATGTGAAATGATCACAATGTTCTTTATAATTGAACAATATTTTTAAAATTAATTAAAATAAAAATTAAAAACATTTTTTAAAAAGCTATGCAATCTAACTAAGATGCCATAGGGACAAGGAAGGAAAAACAAGGTGAATGGCAGTAGTTGGAAGAAAACAAAACCCATTTAATAAACCCATTATTTGTGCAAAACACGTAGCTGGACATAGCAGGAACTATGAGATAAACATGATATGGCTCCAGTCTTTGAAAATCTCAAAGTCTAGGGGCGCCTGGGTGGCTCAGTCGGTTAAGCGGCGAACTTCGGCTCAGGGCATGATCTCGCGGTCCGTGAGTTCGAGCCCCGCGTTGGGCTCTGTGCTGACAGCTCAGAGCCTGGAGCCTGTTTCAGATTCTGTGTCTCCCTCTCGCTGACCCTCCCCTGTTCATGCTCTGTCTCTTTCTGTCTCAAAAATAAATAATAAAAAAAAAAGAAAATCTCGAAGTCTAGTAAGAAAGGGGAGACATATTCATGAACAACTTGAATACAACAAAGAAAATATATGAGCTATAAGATTAGAGCAGTGTCATTGCACTGATGATTCTGTCTCCCTAAGAATTTGATCACAACTCTACTCTTCTGTCCAAAACTCTAAAAAAAAAAACAAAAAAAAAACAAAAAAAAAAACCTAACCCTAACCTAAGCTGAGAAAAAGAAATGAGGTAATGACAAAATAATTGTTTATTTGTTATAAAAGATTTTAAAAGGGAGATTTACAAATTAGGCTAAAATTAGTTTTAAATTTTAATTGTCTTCATTTAGCCATATAAATCTATCCTTTGTCACCACCAGTGAGTTATGTGTGAAAGAGAACTAAATGTTATAATTGTTTGAAAGTCAGGGATGAGAAACAAAATTACTACTATTTACAAATAACAATAGTGTGAATACTTACAAAACCTAAGAAAACCAATTGAAAAGAATGATACATCAGTATGAGAGTTCAGTAAAGTAGCTAGGTATTTTTTTAAAAATTAGTATTGCCTATGTACTAACAATAAACAGCTGGTAAATAAAGTAGTCCCCCCCGCCCTTATCCACAGGGGATGTGTTCCAAGATCCCTCGAGGATGCCTGAAATGCAGATATGCTGAATCTTAGTATATACTATGTTTTTTCCTGCACGGAGGTACCTATGATAACATTTAATTGATAAATTAAGCACAGTAAGAGATTAACAACAACTAATAATAAAATAGAATAATTAGCTGAGTTGGTTAAGCATCCTGACTCTTGATTTCAGCTCAGGTCATGACCTGAGTTTGAACCCCTCATCGGGCTCTGTTGACAGTGAGGATCCCGCTTGGGATTCTGTCTCCCTCTCTCTACCCCTCCCCCACTCACGCGGTCTCTGTCTCAAAATAAACGAATAAACTTAAAAAAAATAATTAAAAAATAATAGTAAGCTAAAATAGAATAATTATAACAATGTACTATAATGAAAGTTATGTGAATGTGTCGTCTCAAAACACCTTGCGCTCACCCTTCTTCCTGTGCTGACGTGAAATGATAAAACGCCTACGTGAAGAAATGAAGTGCGGGGAATGACGCAGCTTCCTGACGCAGAGTTAGGCTGCTATTGGCTTTCTGATGATTCGTCAGAATCATCTGCTTCCTGCCAGGGTTGACTGGCGGGTTTCTGAAACTGCCGAAAGCGAAACTGAAACCACGCGTAAGGGGAGATACTCTATAGCGGAAGAAAGGACAGCTTACTGTTAGAGAAGATCCTGGAGAAGATACACCGCTGGTTGACCCTCAAACTGAGCCTGGACAGTCTACTCACCGCACCCCCTGTCCTTGGGTTGTTCGTTCTACCCACCATTCGCACAGTGGGGGGCATGTCCAAGGACGCAGCCTTAAGAGAGTAATGTGTCGCTCAGATCATCTGTATGGTAGATGTGACTGAACCCATGGGTCAGGCCTCTGATTTAAGATTCTGGCAGGTGGGTGCAGAGATCTATTCATTTTGCTGCCACCCAAAACAAGCCTCATAAGTAAGTTCCCTTGCACATTAAACCTACCATCTACCAAATGGGAGTGGTCTGCCTCTTTTCTTCTGTATGGGGGCCAGTTTACAAACCAATACATACACAGTAACCCAAAGTACAAAATATCTAGAAATCACACTAATAAAAGCTGCTGGACCTCGTTTTTTGAAAACTGTATCTTTTTATTGAGACAATATTTTAAAAGCATCATGCTATTTTACTGGTGGCTATTTTGTGTGCCATTTTAATCTGGAACCAATAGACTTTGTCAGAACAAAATGCGTGACATATGCTAAGACATGATCCAATCAATGGGGGCGCATAAAACATGCTACTTCACACACATAGGTACCTGCTGCCTGTAGTTCTGTTACTGTTTATATCTGCGTAACACAAGAATTCTGAGAAAAACTATTTTTCACGATTCCCATCAAAAAGAAAAAAATAAATATCATGGTGGGTTTATAATTGTAAGCACTGTATTATTGAATATAGTTCTGACAAGAGAGAACTCCCACTATCATTAGGCATTGATGCGAACCAAATTCCCCACTTAGACTTTTTACATAACTGATGATTGGAAGAATTTCCATTAGCTGGCTTCTGGTTCTGCACATTTTAACTCTTCTTTCTCCCCCATTACTCATATATTTCCAGAGGCAGGAGCTGTAGGATGTGTTCATACTGAAATATGATCTCTGGCCTTGTATCTTCCCATCACAAAGTATATCCATGTTATAGGCTGTAGGGGTATCCCTGGAAACCTTTCCTATTCCGGGACTGCTAGGAATAACTTAACTATACATGGAAATTACTCTGAATCTCAATATGTGTCCCATTAAATTCAAACTAAATGATTTCCCAATTCAACTTCCCTTTAGCCAGGTATCAAAATTGCCTGAGGGACAGTGTAATGGAAAGGCAGCATAAGTTCAACAATGAAGGGATTTGGAATTTTAAACTAATGGAGGTTTAAATATCTTACTGTTGCCTGGTATCATAACCATTTCTGGATGAATAAAAACAGAATCTTCCTTTTCTGCACATATTCACCTCCTTCCCTGATTCCTCCTCCACTTGGAAGAGAAGGCAAGGGGGCGGTGGTATTTGTCTAGGCCCCATTCTGTTCTTGCTGAGCCAGACTGTTGTCGAGCCAGACTGTTGTCAGGCTCTTGGTTACAGCGATTTTTACACCACAGTATGGATCATTCTGTTTTCTCATGTGATTTTTCCACCTACTCAATAAAAATAGCTTGTCTCTTCTAAATGTAGTAAACTTTTAAAAGCTCTGATCTTTTCTTACCTGATTATGGCACCCTCCAATCTGAAAACAAGAAACAGCATACATTCTGGTTGTCTCACAGTAACTACTACTGTTTCTAAAACCAAAATCAGAGCAGACACACAACTGTAGTTTGGGAGGCTGGACTTCTACAGTTCCACAATCTGTTTCTCCTGTTAAATAATCCTCAGGGCCTAAAATGGAGAAGAGGAAGGACGGAAGCACAGAATGTATCTAGTTAGCAACATGTTGGGGCAACGAAATTCCCAATTTTCTTTTCTCTACACACTATTCTTGCTATCCAGGAAATCTCATCCATTTCGGTGGTTTCAAACACCACCTATGTCTCAGTGACTTCAAGTTCTATATTGGAACTTCCTCCTAAGATCAAAATCTATTTATATAATTCTTATGGAACATTGTAACTTACACATAACATGTCTTAAATGTAACTTATTGTCCCTTTCAAATAACTGGTATATATTTCTTAAAAACAAAGACATTCTCTACCATAACTAATTATCAAAACCCAGAAAATAATATTGATTCCATGTTACTATCTAACCTACATGAAGTTGTTCCTATTTTACCAATTATCCCAATAATGTTCTTTATAGGAAAAACAAATCTCTGATCAAATATCACACATTGCATTTAGCTGCCACGTCTCTTTAGTCTCATTTAATCTAGAACAGGTCCTTAGTCTATTTTTTTCATTACCTTGACCATTCTTTTAAATATCTTTTTAAAATTTTTTTAAATGTTTACTTATTTATTTTTGAGAGACAGAGAGAGAGAAAGTGAGCAGGGGAGGGGCAGAGAGAGGGAGACAGAGAATCCCAAGCAGGCTCCATGCTGTCAGCAAATAGCCCGATGTGGGGCTCCAACTCACTAACTGTGAGATCATGACCTGAGCCAAAATCAAGAGTCAGACACTTAACCAACTGAGCCACCCAGCTTCCCCATCTTGACCATTTTTTTAACTTTTTATTTATTTATTTGAGAGAGAGAGAGAGAGAGAGGGAGAGAGGGAGAGAGAGAGAGAGAGAGAGAGAGAGAGAGAGAGAGAGAGAGAGAGAGAGAATCCCAAGTAGGCTCTATGCTTAGCACAGAGCTTGAGTGGGACTTGATGCCACAGCCCTGGGATCATGACATGAGCTGAAATCAAGAGTTGGATGCTCAACCGACAGAGCCACCCAGGTGCCCCTACCTCAACCATTTTTAATGAAACTGGCAAACTATTTTGAAAATCTCTCAATTTGGTTTTACCTGAGAATTCCTCATGACTGTATTAAAGCTAGATTATTTGGCAGTATTAACATGGAAGTGGTGTTATGTCCACTTCAGTACATCATGTTTAAGAAGCATATGATGTTCATCTGCTCCATTACTGTGATACTACCTTTCATCATGTGGTTTCTCCACTATAAAGTTGCTATTTTTCCTTTGCAGTTAATAAGTATTTTGTAGAAAGATACTCTGAGACTACATAAATATCCTGTTCTTCATCAAACTTTTACCAAGTAGCTTCTAACATTTATTGATGATTCTTGCAGGAATCAATATTACCATGACATTTACCAAATGGTAATTTTTCTGACTCCATCATTCTTTCTATATGTATCATTTGGCATTCTACTCTAATGCAGTTTTTCCTTTTTCCTGTTTGTTTATATCAGTGTGGTCTCATGAATACCTGTGTTATTCAAGGGGTAAAAAGTTATTATGATCATTTAAATGCTCAGATTGTCCCAGTAGGAGTCATATAGTGCTTGTATATACAATAATAACCCCCCCCCAAAATGATAGAATGAGTGAGCCCTCATTAAATGCCCTATCCAATCCCAGCTTTGAAAGAACTTATTGTGGGACTGTATCTCTGGTATTCTTTCTTACATATGTCATTTGTGTGCACTCACAAAAGTAATAGTAAATCATAGACTAACTGTATTAAGAATGTACTGTGTGCTGGGCAGATTGCTAAGCACTTTCCATGTATTACCTCATTTAATCTTTAAAAAATAAACTCATAAGATGGACATTATTTTTATAATGCCTATTTTACAACTAGGGAAACTACACTTCATAGAGGTTAAACCACAGCCAAGAAATAGGAAAACTGGGGTTTGAACCCAGGTCATTTGCCTCCAGAGATTTTATCCTCTGAGACATTCTTAGGTCTTAGACTCTTAAAGAGTAGACAGAGACCATACTTGGTAAACACCCAAATGCCTACTTCCTAGACCTCCTTCTGCATTCAGAAGATCAGCCTAGTGTAGTACTTGAGAGCACAGATACTAGAGTGAGGCCACCTAGATTCTATTGCATGTTCTTCCATTCATGAGCGGTATGATTTTGCCTTCCATGAGCTTCAGTTCCTTTCCATCCAAAACAGAAGTAGTAGTAAGAACATTTCACAGAACTGTTTTAGGAATTGAAAGGGATCATATAGGTGGAACGCTTGGCTTGGCAACTTGGCACATAGTAGGCATACGATAAATATGTTTTTCGTTTTAAATGCTAAGATGGTCACAGAAAATCTCTGCTTGTGATTTTTAACTTTAGCTACACCTATGCTATGATCATCTCTTTGATGTAGCTTTAAGTGTTTCTTCCAAGAAGCAAAAAATATTTATTGCTGCCAAATGACTGCTATGTTCTGACTTCAGAATGTCTGAGACCCTGAAAGCTTCTACATGAGTATCTTCAGATATTTTGCACCTAGTCCAAATCTGGCTTTCATTAGCCATTAAAATTGAAAGAAACTTTAAATCAAAGAATAAAAGAGACTTTTCCTAAGCTTAGCCTCACATTAGCATGTGAGAGAACCTGCATCAGCAAAAATCTTTTTTTAATCAACCTAAACCTCTGACTAAATTAATAAGAGTTGAGTGTGACCTTTAAAATGCTAAAAAATACAGTTCCCAGTATAATTCTTGTTCATCCCCGGACCGAACCATTCTCATAGTAAATTATGGCACTAACAGCTGGCTGCCAATGAAGTCAACTATTAATTGTATGTTCGCTGCACTGCCTGATATAAATCAATATGAGTAATGAGCAATTGTCCTCAGTCTATAGATACACAGATCCTACATTGCAAAATAATTTAAGGTTGGCTGTCAGCCTTCTCAGACTAGATGTCATTTGGTCTTTGCTAAAGATACAGCAAAAACGAATACACATTGAAAACCGCCTGATCTGTCTCTGCAGCAAACTTCCAGTCATCTCTATAAAAATGACAACAGAAATGATTTTTGATAGTGTATTAAAATAAATAACTTCTATATCTTTTAAACTCCCAATGGAATCTGAAGAATGGGCCTCAGGGTGTCACTGCTTTCTGATCTCACACTCTCAAAATTCCCTCTGTCCATGTCCTTCTACTTTTCCCATTCCTTCCTATTAAACCTGCTCCCCATATTCACAAAGGCCACCAGCCTCCCTGCTTTCCTGCTCCCCATTGTTACAGAACCTGATCTGGATCACCTGGCCGGAGAACCAAGCGGCACTCGGAGGGAGATCTTGGCAGGCAGGAGGTTTATTTCACGGGAGGCGGGTGGGGCCTCCTCTCAGAGGTCTGAGTCCCAAGCTAGCAAAAGCAGAAGGAACAATTTATAGTCTGTTACTTCCGCATTCCGCATTAGCAGTAATTTGGTGCGCTGTAAGCGGGGTAGGAAGAAGAACCCAGAAGGGGAGTCTTTGGTCCGGGACTGGAATTTCCCTATCAGTCCTGTCCACCATATTGTAACAGATTTTTCCCTATCACCATTACTATCTAGCTTCTTTTGTTTCTCTACCCAGTTTCAATCCCATGGACACTAAGGAAGGGGTAGTGACACTCTCATTTTACAATTGACCATTCTCACTTTGAGAATTCCTTACACTAAGCCACCCCAGTGTTCCTCATCTCTGACTCCAGGATGGCAGAATATTGCCAGGGAATTTAAGGAAATGCCACTGACAGAATCTATCATACACCCACCTCCCCTAACTTTGATATGGCCTCCATACAATTCAACAATTTTTAAGTGCAGGTTCTGCAAAGTGGCTTCTAGGAGATCCTTTCATAATATGTTGATGAGTATTTAGTGTGGGTGGTAGAGTCCATGGTTATTTAAGCTTGAAAACCACTGGCTTAAATGAAGTTAAGCTCTCTTCTGCAGAATTTAGTAGAGCCAGGAGTGCAGTGGGGATTTCCAGAAAGGGATTATATATGCACCATTTCCCAAAATATTTGTCTAAGTAAACATTTTTTTTCCCAGTACATCCATAACTCTAGTATACTGTGAAACAAGTTGGGGTATGACATAATAAGTCATCTCTTATTAACTCCTAACACATCTGTTCTGAACCATGTTAAATAGATTCTGGTACCAATTCCAACATGGGGGAGGGAAGGTGCTGCACCAACAAGCAATTCTCGGACACCGCCTAGACATCCTACAATTTAACACAATTCTGACAATATCTATCTAGAGATAGCATCAGATTCCACAGGGTAAGAGTTTACTCTTACAAGACTGCTCCCCCTCAAACTTTAGATTCCATTTGCAAGCCCAAGTTGTTACCTGTGCTTCTGACCAACTGGCTATAAATCAAAGGTTCCCATGACCTCCTCCTTGGGTTTGATTAATTTGCTAAAGCATCTCACAGAACTCAGAGAAACAATTTACTTGCTAGCTCACTGGTCTATTATAAAAGGATATGACTCAAGAACAGCCAGATGGAAGAGATGGCAAGGTATAGGTGAGGGCACTGAGCAAGCATGCAACTCTCCCAGTACCTCCATTTGTTCATCAACCAGGAAGCTCTTCAAACGCTTTTGAGTGTTAATAAATGCTTCATTTACATAGATATGACTGGTTAACTGATCGGCCATTGTTTATTTATTCAGCCTCCAGGCCCTCTCTCCTCCCAGAAGGTTGGGGGTGTAACATTAAAAATTCCAACCCTCTAATCACATGGTTTTCCCCACTGGCAACAAACTCCCATTCTTAGGTGCTTTCCAAAAGCCACTTCATTAACATAACAAAAGACAACTTATACACTCTCAATACTTAGGAAATTCCAAAGGTTTTAGGAGCTCTGTGCCAGAAACCGTAGAAGACCAAATACGTTATTTATTAGTTTATATCACAATATCACACATGTATACTCTAAAAATTCCTGATCTATTCTTACCTCCCTGGTTGTAACAAATGACTTAATTTACACAGAAGCTGAAGACTTCTTCACTTGAACTCTTCAGTTTACCGGCTTTTCCCCTTCCATGTCTTTCTCTCTTTTCTCCTAAGCTGAAGAAGCGGTAGAGGTGCATGCTGGCAACTCACCTCATATCTTAACACTCCATTCCTGTACCCCATCTATAGAAACCTCCTTCATTTAGCCACCTCACTTCCTTACACTTGAATCTCATATCTACAAACATGTCAACACTCATCTTGGCATAAAAATCCTGTCAACCACCTATCTAACTGCCTGTGACCTCTCACTGTCCCCCTTCCTATACTTTGGCCACCACAAAACTATGTCAAAACTTTCTTGACTCCAGACCTTGGCTCATACTCTTTAGCCCAGATATGATTATTATCATCTTTCGCATCCTGAGTGCAATTCAACTCAGAACATTCCACAACCCAGGCAAACTAACAAGATCTCTTTTACTTCTACTCATCTAATACCTACCATGTTCTATTTTGTCTTATATTTTTAGAAGCTATATAGAAGTTTCTAAGTCATATTTGTTGAGCTATAATTTAAGTATATATGTTGAGAAATTTTGACAAATACATACATTTGTTAAATCATGACCATAATCTAGATATATGACATTTTTCCATGACTTCGAAAAGTTCCCTCATGACCCTTGGCAGTTAGTCTACCAGTCAGCATCATTTAATAATGATAAAATTATTAGCTCATCGAAATGACATAAAAATCATAAAGGCACATATATTTCAAAGCAAAGCTGCAAAATACATGAAAAAGTGACAGAATAAAGGTAAAAATGGATATTTCCAGTCACAGTTGGAGATTTTTTAAGTTAATTATGTTTTAAATAATTTTTTTAAGATTTAAAGCTGGGAAAAAAATTGTTAATACTTACCTACACACTTATCATTTGTTTCATTACTTTCTGTAGATCCAAGCTTCCATCTGGTATCATTTTGCTTGACCCTGAAGAAATTTATATATATATATTTATAGATATATAGATATATATAAAATATATATATATATTTATAAATATCTATATATTTATATATAGATATATATATATATAAAATATATAAATTTTATATATATATATATATATCTTGTCATGAAGATATGCTGGTGACAAATACTCTCACATTTTGTCTGAAAGAAGAAAACTTTTGCTTTTCCAGTTGATAGTTTTTCTAGATATATAATTCTAGATTGACAGCAGCACTTTAAAGATATCATTTGTCCTCTGGCATGCACTGTTGCTAACCAGAAGTCTGTTATCCTTTTTCTTTTTTAATGACTTTTTTAAGAGTAGTTTTAGGTTCACAGAATAATCAAGAGGAAGGTACAGAGATTTCCCATATGTCTTCTGCCTCCACACATGCACAGCCTCTTCTGTTATCAACAGAGCGGTATATTTGTTACATCTGATGAACTTACGGTGACACATCCTAATTACCCAGAGTCCGTAGTTTTTATTACAGTTCACTCTTGGTGTTGTACATTCTATAAATTTAGATAAATGTATAATGACATGTATCCATTATTATGTAGTATTTGACAAAATGTTTTCACTGCCCTAAAAATTCCCTGTGCTCTACCTATTCATCCCTCCCTCCACCCCAACTCCGGTTAACCACTGATCTTTCTACTGTCTCCATAGTTTTGTTTTTTCCAGAATGACATATAATTGCAACCATATAGTATGTAACCTTTTCAGATAGACTTCTTTCACTTAGTAACATGCACTTAAGTTTCCTCTATGTCTTTTCATGACTTCATAGCTCATTTTTTTGGCAGTGAATAATATTCCATTGTCTGGATGTATCATAATTCATTTATACTTTCACCAACTAAAGGACATCTTGGTTGCCTCCGTATGTTGGCAATAATGAATGAACTGCTATAAACATCATGCATGGGTTTTTGTGTGGACATAAATTTTTATTCCTTTGGACAAGTACCAAAAAGCACAATTGTTGGATCTTATGTTAAGAATATGTTTAATGTAACAAACTGTCAAACTGTCCTCCAAAGTGGCTGTACCATTTTGCATTCCCACCAGCAATGAATGAAGAGCTCCCATTGCTACACACCTTTGTTAACATTTGGTGTTGTCAATGTTCTGGAGTTTGGCCATTCCAATAGATGTGTAGTGGTATGTCATTGTTGTTTTAACTTGCATTTCACTGATGACATATATGATGTGGAGCATCTTTTCATATGCTTATTTACCATCTGTATATCTTCTTTAGAGACCGTTAAGGTCTTTACCTCATTTTTTAATCAAGTTGTTTTCTTATCATTGAGTTTTAACAGTTCTTTGTATATTTTTGATAATGGTCTTTTATCAGATGTATTCTTTGCAAGTATTTTCTCCCAGTCTCTGACTTATCTTCTCATTCTCTTGACATTGTCCTTCACAGAGCAGAAATTTTTAATTTTAATGAAGCCCAGCTCACCAATTGTTTCTTGGATGGATTATACCTTTGATGGTGTATCTAAAAAGTCATCACCTGGCCAACAGACACATGAAAAGATGCTCAACGTCACTCCTCATCAGGGAAATACAAATCAAAACCACACTCAGATACCACCTCACGCCGGTCAGAGTGGCTAAAATGAACAAATCAGAAGACTATACATGCTGGAGGGGATGTGGAGAAATAGGAACCCTCTTGCACTGTTGGTGGGAATGCAAACTGGTGCAGCTGCTCTGGAAAACAGTGTGGAGGTTCCTCAAAAGATTAAAAATACATCTACTCTATGACCTAGCAACAGCACTGCTAGGAATTTACCCAAGGGATATAGGAGTGCTGATGCATAAGGGCACTTGTATTCCAATGTTTATAGCAGCACTTTCAACAATAGCCAAATTATGGAAGGAGCCTAAATGTCCATCAACTGATGAATGGATAAGAAGATGTGGTCTATATATATACAAGGAATACTACTTGGCAATGAGAAGGAATGAAATCTGGCCATTTGTGGCAACGTGGATGGAACTGGAGGGTATTATGCTAAGTGAAATAAGTCAGGCAGAGAAAGACAGATATCATATGTTTTCACTCATATGTGGATCCTGAGAAAATTAACAGAAGACCATGGGGGAGGGGAAGGGGAAAAAAAAGTTACAGAGAGGGAAGGAGGCAAACCGTAAGAGACTCTTAAATATTGAGAACAAACTGAGGGTTGATGGGGTGTAGGGGAGAGGGGAAAGTGGGTGATGGGCATTGAAGAGGGCACCTGTTGGGATGAGCACTGGGTGTTGTATGGAAACCAATTTAGCAATGAATTATATTAATATAAAAAAATGTAAAAAAAATATATATACAAATAAATAAATAAATAGTCATCACCATACCTAAAGTTATCTAAGTTTTTTCCAATGTTATCTTCTAGAAATTTTATAGTTGTGCATTTTACATTTAGGCCTATCATCCATTTTGAGTTAATTTTTGTGAAGGGTGTAAGGTCTGGGTCTAGATTCATTTTTTTTTCATATGGGTGCCCAGTTGTTCCAGCACCATTTGTTGAAAAGACTCTTTGCAGGTCATCTGGGTGGCTCAGTCTGTTCAGCCTATGTCATTATCTCTCAGGTTCATGAGTTCAAGTCCCACGTTGGGCTCACTACTGTCAGTACAGAGCCTGCTTTGGATTCTCTGTCCCCTTCTCTCTGCCCCTCCTCCACTTGCACTGTCTCAAAAATAAATAAATGTTTAAAAAAAAAAAGAAAAGACTGTCTTTGCTCCATTGTATAGCCTTTGCTCCTTTGTCAAAGACCAGTTGACCATGTTTATGCCATGTTTATGTGAGTGTTTTTCTAAGCACCATATTCTGTTTTATTGATCTATTTGTTTATTCTTTCATCAATATCATACTTTTTTCCTATAGCTTTCTAGTAAGTAGGGGTTGTTTGTTTGTTTTAGTGGCAGAAGGAAAGATTTTATCAAGCCCCTCAACCCTAGTTCTCTTTCTCCTACACAGTCTAGGTTCCCCCAGAGGTCTGGTAGGCAGCAATAAGACCCACTATGCAGCCAGCAGGGGTATCTCTACAGATAGTACAGGGTTTGTGATGTGCTGGTGCTTGCCACCTCCGAAAGGATGTTCCCACAGGATTCATAGCCACACCCAGTATGTGTGGTCAGCAACTCCTCTTTGCCTTATACTTGTGATAGGCACAGCCAGCCTTCAGAATGGTCTTGTCAACGTGGCCACCTCCAGCCACCACATCAACATAGTTCTATTGGCTGAAGAAATGACCTTGATTTCTGAGGTGGCTGAGGACAGCTTCACTTGGGTCTTCTTTGGTCTCAGGGTTGTGGGAGATGAAGTAGCATCATTCCCAGAGGCTTGGACCAACTTGCCAAGTCACCAAGCTTCTCCTCCAAACAATACACAATGGTGACCTTGGGCATAGTGCCCACTAGGAGCACATTGCCTATGTTGAGCTGGGCCTTCTTGCCACAGTACACAAAATAGCCAGTGTAGATGCCATTGGGGGTGATGAACAGCTCCTGCCACTTCTTAAACCAGTACAGATCCCAGAAGACTACCTCGGGGAGGGGTGCACCTCCACCTTGGTCATGAATGATGTCCTTCACGATGCCCCTGATGTAGCCCAACTGCTCTGCAAAGTCCATGGCAAGCAGACATGCAGCACCCTTGCCATGCTTCATGTGGGCATGGAACACTGAGCCAGCATCCTTCCTCTACCCCAGAATTATGTGGCCCATGGCAATAGTCTGCTACCCCCATAGCTGGAAGAGCTCTAATAAGTTTTGAAGTCAGGTAGTGTCAGTCCTTTGACTTTCTTCTTCATTATTGTGTTGGCTCTCTGGGTTTTTCGCCTCTCCATATAAATGTTAGAATCAGTCTGTCAATATGCACAAAATTACTTGCTGGGATTCTGATTGGATTTGCATCAAATCTATAGCTCAAGTTGGGTAAAACTGATACTACCACATATTGAGTCTTACTATCCATGAACATGAAAGTATCTCCTCCATTTATTTAGTTCTTTGTTCTTGTTAATCAGAGTTTTATAATTTTCCACATGTAAATCTTGTACATATTTTGTTAAATTTATACTAAGTATTTCATTCTTTGGGTGCTGATGTAAATGACATTAGGCTTTTAACTTCAAATTCCACTTGTTCGTTGCTAGCATATGGGAAAACAATTGACTTTTACATGTTAACTTTGTATTCTATAACCTTGCTATAACTACTTATTCCAGTCTTTTTGTCAATTCTTTCAGAGTTTCTATACAGACAATCGTGTCATGTACAAAGATAATTCTATTTCTTCCTTCCCAATCTGTGTATCCTTTATTTTCTTTGTTTGTCTTATTGCATTAACTAGAACTTCCAGTAGGATGTTAAAAAGGAGTCATGAGAGGGAACATCCTTTCTTTGTTCCTGATCATGGTAGGAAAACTTCTAGTTTCTCGTTAAGTATGATGTGAGCTATAGATTTTTTGTAGATATTATCAAGTTAAGGAAGTTCCCTTCTATTCCTAGGTTGCTCAGAGTTTTTATCATGAATGGGTGTTGTATTTTGTCAAATGCTTTTTTCTGTATCCATTGATTTGATCATGCAGTTTTTCTCTTTTAGTCTCTTGATGTGATGGATTACATTAATTGGTTTTTGAATGTTGAATCAGGCTTGCATACCTGCAATTAATCCCATTTGGTTATAGTGTATATCTGTGGTCTTTTTAATCTTTATTTCACTATACATAATGTGATCTGTTTCTCTACTTGCTCTGAAAGTTTGCTTTTTGACACTGGTTTTCAGTAGTTTAATTGTGATATGTCTTGATCTTTATATTATTTCCTTAATGTTTATTTTACTTGCCATTTGTTGACTATGTTATATCTCTGGATTTGTACATTTTCTCAAATTTGGGAAATTCATTATCCTTACTTCTCCAAATTTTTCTTCTGTCCCATTATCTTCTCAGACTAGAATTACATTCATATTAGATTTCTTAATATTGTTCAGCCTTTTTTTTTCATATTTTCTTCTATCTTTCAACTTCAATGTTTCCTATTTCTAGATTTTCAAGGTCATTACTTTTTCATATGCAAGATAAACCTGTCTTGCAAATTTTTTAATTTAAATCTACAGTTAACCACTGAACAATGCAGGGGTTGAGGAGTACCAATCTCCTACACAATTGAAAATCCGTGTATAGCTTTTGACTCCGAAAAAGCTTAGCTACTAATAGCCTACTGTTGACTGGAAGCCTTACTGACAACATAAAGAGTCAAGTAACACATATTTTGCATGTTATATGTTATTATATACTGTATTCTTACAATTAAGTGGCTAAAGAAAATAAGAGGTTTATTAAGAAAATCATGAGAGAAAATGCGTTTTCACTACTCTACTGTATTTATTGAAAAAAATACACATATAAGTGGATCCATGCAATTAAAAACCTTGTTTTTCAAAGGCCAACTATATCCTTTAAAGTCCAAAAGTTTCATTTTGGTGGGGTTTTTAAAATATTTATTGAGAAACAGTGTGTGTGTGTGTGTGTGTGTGTCTGTGTGTGTGTGCGTGTGTACACACACACCCATTAGCAGGGGAGGGGCAGAGAGAACAGAAGAGAGAGAGAATCCCAAGTGGGCTCTGCACTGTCAGCACAGAGCCCAACGTGGGGTTCAATCTCATGAACCATGAAATCATGACCTGAGCCAAAATCAAGAGTCAGATGCTTAAATGACTGAGCCACCCAGGTGCCCCATTCCATTTTTTTTTTATCTTCCACTTTCATTTTCATTGTGTTCATGTTTTCTATTAAATCCTTAAAAATATTTATACTCGCTATGTTGAAGTCTTTGTCTGCTAATTCTATTACCTCTGTCATTTCTGGCTTTGTTCTATCGACTGATCTTCTAGTCATGGTTATGGTCACACATGTTTTTTCACATATCTAGTAATTTTGATGCTGGACATTGTGGATATTACACTGTTAAGGGCTAGATAATTTTGTTTTTGAAATTTGTCTTAATAATAAGATAAACTACAGCATAATCCTTTTAAGATTTTTTGTTTAAACTTTGTTCAGGTAGGTTTAGGAACTTTACTCTC
Source organism: Prionailurus viverrinus (assembly GCF_022837055.1). Classification (NCBI taxonomy): domain Eukaryota; kingdom Metazoa; phylum Chordata; class Mammalia; order Carnivora; family Felidae; genus Prionailurus; species Prionailurus viverrinus. The sequence continues at coordinate 136,789,951 of NC_062564.1, read as the reverse complement.
AGATTAATTTAACCTTGTTATTGAGGTATGACCCTTCTGAGGCTTCTACTAATTGCCTCTAGTGTTCAATCAGATCTCTCTAATCTGGCTAGATGGAATTTTGTCATCTTTCTGCCCTATGTGAGCTATTAGATTTTTTTATTTTATAGCCCTCTTATGATACATATTTTTCTTCCTACTTCATAAACAAATGCAGTGATAGGTATTCATTCAAAGACATTGAGGGCCACCTATGCAGGTTCAAGACACTCTCTTGCTCTGCATTGTTTGTTCTTCTCTGGTACTCTTTAAAAATTCAAGCTATTTTAGCCCCCAATCTTTGTCTCTTCAAATCAGTAAATGTAATGTGCCATGTCTGAGTTCCTCCTATCTCTGCCACCATTTAAAAATCGCCTCTAGAGACTGAAGCATTCACAGGGCTCATATTTTTCTGTTCTTTCAAGGATCACAGTCCCGGACTACCTGTTGTCTCGATTCTGCAATGTCTGAAAAGATTTGTTTATTTTGTCCAGATTGTTAGCTGTTTATGGTGGGAAGACAAGTTCTATACCATGGCAAGTCCTATCATGGCCAGAGCACATGTATAAAACTTTTTGCTCTATTAAATTTGAATAAATAGGTCATTTCATTGATTGACATTTCTTTTCCAAAATGTTTAATATCCTTAATACATCTTTAGATAAACATGTGCCTAAAGGAAAGAAGCATTTAAAGACAAAGATCTTTATGAGCTTCTCACAATGGATCTAATACGGTTTTCTTACCACAATCATGAGTACAAAAAGCAAGTCAAGGCAATTTTTATAACAGTATCTTCTCTTGGTTACAAAAGGAAGTTATTGGCCCTCCTCACCTGGAGGTTCAAAAAATCTGAACTCTAAGCACTTTTCTTAGTTACTGACTAGATTTCTATATCCATTTGATTGGATAACAGGGACTGAGGGAACTAAAATTGATGTTTAAAGGTATATACAAATAGGGAGACGGGAATTTCAGAATTATTTAATATGCATTTAAGCCTCTAATATTTGCTTCCACCTAGATCAGGCAGGTAACCTAGAAGGTTGAAAGGATAAGCAGGGGGACTTGAGGTAAACTGAGGCCCATCTCAAGAGTTCCAACAGACTACGGACATGTGGGATGCAAAATAAGTGTTTTCATCTTTCTGATTATTTAGCCCAAGATAGAAATCTTAGAAATGTAAATATTTTAGTGGCGCTGGGTGGCTCAGTCAATTAAGTATCCAACTTTGGCTCAGGTCATGATCTTGCAGCTCGTGGGTTCCAGCCCCACATTGGGCTCTGTGCTGACAGCTCAGAGCCTGGATCCTGCTTCCAATTCTGTGTCTCCATGTCTCTCTGCCCCTCCACTGCCCACACTCTGCCTCTCAGTCAAAAATAAATAAACATTAAAAAAAAAGAAGTGTAAATATTTGATATGAAATCCCCCAACATATGAAATTTGGAAATTAATTTAAAACTTAAAAACATTCTAAAAACAGTGAGATTTAACCTCCTGGCCACCACTGCACTCTACTGCTCTTCTTCCATTCCTGAAATCAAACATTTCAGGCAACATTAATAATTAGGAGCAAAAACAATATGTAGCAACTCTATAGAGGACTTAAAGGGAAGGTTCAACAGGGGTTGAGATCACCATGTAAATGATCACAAGACATCTATAACAAGAACCTAATACCTTTTGTGGAGAAGGAATGTTCATAAGAGATATCTTGACATTAAATTTCCAAAAGGTTTTTATAATATTCCCATGAAAATTGTTATTAAAATTGAGTCACTTTAACATTAATGGGGAAGGATAAAAAGCTAACTTAAAAGAAAAAGGAAAAATTGGGTGGGAATAAGTGAGTATGCTTTTAATAGAATAGTTAGAAAAATGTTAATGGAGGAAAGCTCTTACAAGTTGTTGAGGCATTATACATTGAAAACTAGTAAAATAACTGTAGAAAGTGTAGAAACTTTGGAAAGATATCATCAGTGCATGAATCAAAAGTGTGAGAGTGGAAGATAAGCTTCTCTAGGGTGAAACATTTGCTATCATCACTTCACATGTTTAAGTGTAGAAATTCAACATTAAACAGGTTGCTTATTCTTCTTAAATATTCTGTTTGCAGTTACAGTAAACCCGATCCAAAAGAGAAGCAGATCTAGAAGAGATGCATGGAAAGCCAAGCTTTCAGCTACTGGGTAACCAAAGAAACATTATCACATTTTTTGTCTCCTTTACATATAAAAGTAACTATTAATCATAATGTTAATATAATATTAACAGCATTTTGAAAGCTGTATATAATGCCCCAAATTTAGATAAATTGAATATCTAAATACAATTTAGTGATCCTAAAGGCAAGATGGTGGCTTAGGAGGACGCTGGGCTCACCGCACGTCCTGCTGATCACTTAGATTCCACCTACACCTGCCTAAATAACCCAGAAAACCACCAGAGGATTAGCAGAACGGAGTCGCCGGAGCCAAACGCAGACGAGAGGCCCACGGAAGAGGGTAGGAAGGGCGGCGAGGCGGTGCGCGCTCGCGGACTGGCGGGAGGGAGCTGGGGCGGAGGGGCGGCTCGCCGGCCAAGCAGAGCCCCCGAGTCCGGCTGGCAAAAGTGGAGGGGCCTGACGGACTGTGTTCCCACAACAAGCGCGACTTAGCGTCTGGGAGGTCATAAGTTAACAGCTTTACTCGGGAAGCGGGAAGGCTGGAGGACAAAGGGAGGGAGAGCTGCTGAGCCCCCTGACGACAGAGCTCAGTTTGGTGGGGAACAAAGGCGCTCGCCAGCGCCATCTCCCCCGCCCATCCCCCAGCCAAAATCCCAAAGAGAACCAGTTCCTGCCAGGGCACTTGCTCGCTCCGCGCAAACACCCAACTCTGAGCTTCGGCGGAGCCAAACCTCCGGCAGCGGATCTGACTCCCTCCCGCTGCCACAGGGCCCCTCCTGAAGTGGATCACCTAAGAAGAAGCGATCTAAGCCTGCCCCTCCTGCCCCCGAGCACCTTGCCTACCCACCCCAGCTAATACGCATGATCCCCAGCATCACAAGCCTGGCAGGGTGCAAGTGGCCCAGATGAGCCACACCACCCCACAGTGAATCCCGCCCCTAGGAGAGGGGAAGAGAAGGCACACACCAGTCTGACTGTGGCCCCAGTGGTGGGCTGGGGGCAGACATCAGGTCTGACTGCGGCCCCGCCCACCAACTCCAGTTATACACCACAGCACAGGGGAAGTGCCCTGCAGGTCCTCACCACACCAGGGACTATCCAAAATGACCAAGCAGAAGAATTCCCCTCAGAAGAATCTCCAGGAAATAACAACAGCTAATGAGCTGATCAAAAAGGATTTAAATAATATAACAGAAAGTGAATTTAGAATAATAGTCATAAAATTAATCGCTGGGCTTGAAAACAGTATACAGGACAGCAGAGAATCTCTTGCTGCAGAGATCAAGGGACTAAGGAACAGTCACGAGGAGCTGAAAAACGCTTTAAACGAAATGCATAACAAAATGGAAACCACCACAGCTCGGCTTGAAGAGGCAGAGGAGAGAATAGGTGAACTAGAAGATAAAGTTATGGAAAAAGAGGAAGCTGAGAAAAAGAGAGATAAAAAAATCCAGGAGTATGAGGGGAAAATTAGAGAATTAAGTGATACACTAAAAAGAAATAATATACGCATAATTGGTATCCCAGAGGAGGAAGAGAGAGGGAAAGGTGCTGAAGGGGTACTTGAAGAAATCATAGCTGAGAACTTCCCTGAACTGGGGAAGGAAAAAGGCATTGAAATCCAAGAGGCACAGAGAACTCCCTTCAGACGTAACTTGAATCGATCTTCTGCACGACATATCATAGTGAAACTGGCAAAATACAAGGATAAAGAGAAAATTCTGAAAGCAGCAAGGGGTAAACGTGCCCTCACATATAAAGGGAGACCTATGAGACTCGTGACTGATCTCTCTTTTGAAACTTGGCAGGCCAGAAAGAATTGGCACGAGATTTTCAGGGTGCTAGACAGAAAAAATATGCAGCCAAGAATCCTTTATCCAGCAAGTCTGTCATTTAGAATAGAAGGAGAGATAAAGGTCTTCCCAAACAAACAAAAACTGAAGGAATTTGTCACCACTAAACCAGCCCTACAAGAGATCCTAAGGGGGACCCTGTGAGACAAAGTCCCAGAGACATCACTACAAGCATAAAACATACAGACATCACAATGACTCTAAACCCGTATCTTTCTATAATAACACTGAATGTAAATGGATTAAATGCACCAACCAAAAGACATAGGGTATCAGAATGGATAAAAAAACAAGACCCATCTATTTGCTGTCTACAAGAGACTCATTTTAGACCTGAGGACACCTTTAGATTGAGAGTGAGGGGATGGAGAACTATTTATCGTGCGACTGGAAGCCAAAAGAAAGCTGGAGTAGCCATACTTATATCAGACAAACTAGACTTTAAATTAAAGGCTGTAACAAGAGATGAAGAAGGACATTATATAATAGTTACAGGGTCTATCCATCAGGAAGAGCTAACAATTATAAATGTCTATGCGCCGAATACCGGAGCCCCCAAATATATAAAACAATTACTCATAAACACAAGCAACCTTATTGATAAGAATGTGGTAATTGCAGGGGACTTTAACACCCCACTTACAGAAATGGATAGATCATCTAGACACACGGTCAATAAAGAAACAAGGGCCCTGAATGAGACATTGGATCAGATGGACTTGACAGATATATTTAGAACTCTGCATCCCAAAGCAACAGAATATACTTTCTTCTCGAGTGCACATGGAACATTCTCCAAGATAGATCATATACTGGGTCACAAAACAGCCCTTCATAAGTTTACAAGAATTGAAATTACACCATGCTTACTTTCAGACCACAATGCTATGAAGCTTGAAATCAACCACAGAAAAAAGTCTGGAAAACCTCCAAAAGCATGGAGGTTAAAGAACACCCTACTAAAGAATGAGTGGGTCAACCAGGCAATTAGAGAAGAAAATAAAAAATATATGGAAACAAACGAAAATGAAAATACAACAATCCAAACGCTTTGGGACGCAGCGAAGGCAGTCCTGAGAGGAAAATACCTTGCAATCCAGGCCTATCTCAAGAAACAAGAAAAATCCCAAATACAAAATCTAACAGCACACCTAAAGGAACTAGAAGCAGAACAGCAAAGGCAGCCTAAACCCAGCAGAAGAAGAGAAATAATAAAGATCAGAGCAGAAATAAACAATATAGAATCTAAAAAAACTGTAGAGCAGATCAACGAAACCAAGAGTTGGTTTTTTGAAAAAATAAACAAAATTGACAAACCTCTAGCCAGGCTTCTCAAAAAGAAAAGGGAGATGACCCAGATAGATAAATCATGAATGAAAATGGAATTATTACAACCAATCCCTCAGAGATACAAACAATTATCAGGGAATACTATGAAAAATTATATGCCAACAAATTGGACAACCTGGAAGAAATGGACAAATTCCTGAACACCCACACTCTTCCAAAACTCAATCAGGAGGAAATAGAAAGCTTGAACAGACCCATAACCAGCGAAGAAATTGAATCGGTTATCAAAAATCTCCCAACAAATAAGAGTCCAGGACCAGATGGCTTCCCAGGGGAGTTCTACCAGACGTTTAAAGCAGAGATAATACCTATCCTTCTCAAGCTATTCCAAGAAATAGAAAGGGAAGGAAAACTTCCAGACTCATTCTATGAAGCCAGTATTACTTTGATTCCTAAACCAGACAGAGACCCAGTAAAAAAAGAGAACTACAGGCCAATATCCCTGATGAATATGGATGCAAAAATTCTCAATAAGATACTAGCAAATCGAATTCAACGGCATATAAAAAGAATTATTCACCATGATCAAGTGGGATTCATTCCTGGGATGCAGGGCTGGTTCAACATTCGCAAATCAATCAACGTGATACATCACATTAACAAAAAAAAAGAGAAGAACCATATGATCCTGTCAATCGATGCAGAAAAGGCCTTCGACAAAATCCAGCACCCTTTCTTAATAAAAACCCTTGAGAAAGTCGGGATAGAAGGAACATACTTAAAGATCATAAAAGCCATTTATGAAAAGCCCACAGCTAACATCATCCTCAACGGGGAAAAACTGAGAGCTTTTTCCCTGAGATCAGGAACACGACAAGGATGCCCACTCTCACCGCTGCTGTTTAACATAGTGCTGGAAGTTCTAGCATCAGCAATCAGACAACAAAAGGTCAAAGGCATCAAAATTGGCAAAGATGGGGCGCCTGGGTGGCGCAGTCGGTTAAGCGTCCGACTTCAGCCAGGTCACGATCTCGCGGTCCAGGAGTTCGAGCCCCGCGTCAGGCTCTGGGCTGATGGCTCGGAGCCTGGAGTCTGTTTCCGATTCTGTGTCTCCCTCTCTCTCTGCCCCTCCCCCGTTCATGCTCTGTCTCTCTCTGTCCCAAAAATAAATAAACGTTGAAAAAAAAAATTTTTTTTTAAAATTGGCAAAGATGAAGTCAAGCTTTCGCTTTTTGCAGATGACATGATATTATACATGGAAAATCTGATAGACTCCACCAAAAGTCTGCTAGAACTGATACATGAATTCAGCAAAGTTGCAGGATACAAAATCAATGTACAGAAATCAGTTGCATTCTTATACACTAACAATGAAGCAACAGAAAGACAAATAAAGAAACTGATCCCATTCACAATTGCACCAAGAAGCATAAAATACCTAGGAATAAATCTAACCAAAGATGTAAAGGATCTGTATGCTGAAAACTATAGAAAGCTTATGAAGGCATTTGAAGAAGATCTAAAGAAATGGAAAGACATTCCCTGCTCATGGATTGGAAAAATAAATATTGTCAAAATGTCAATACTACCCAAAGCTATCTACACATTCAATGCAATCCCAATCAAAATTGCACCAGCATTCTTCTCGAAACTAGAACAAGCAATCCTAAAATTCATATGGAACCACAAAAGGCCCCGAGTAGCCAAAGGAATTTTGAAGAAGAAGACCAAAGCAGGAGGCATCACAATCCCAGACTTTAGCCTCTACTACAAAGCTGTCATCATCAAGACAGCATGGTATTGGCACCAAAACAGACACATAGACCAATGGAATAGAATAGAAACTCCAGAACTAGACCCACAAACGTATGGCCAACTCATCTTTGACAAAGCAGGAAAGAACATCCAATGGAAAAAAGACAGCCTCTTTAACAAATGGTGCTGGGAGAACTGGACAGCAACATGCAGAAGGTTGAAACTAGACCACTTTCTCACACCATTCACAAAAATAAACTCAAAATGGATAAAGGACCTAAATGTGAGACAGGAAACCATCAAAACCTTAGAGGAGAAAGCAGGAAAAGACCTCTCTGACCTCAGCCGTAGCAATTTCTTACTTGACACATCCCCAAAGGCAAGGGAATTAAAAGCAAAAGTGAATTACTGGGACCTTATGAAGATAAAAAGCTTCTGCACAGCAAAGGAAACAACCAACAAAACTAAAAGGCAACCAACGGAATGGGAAAAGATATTCGCAAATGACATATCGGACAGAGGGCTAGTATCCAAAATCTATAAAGAGCTCACCAAACTCCACACCCGAAAAACAAATAACCCAGTGAAGAAATGGGCAGAAAACATGAATAGACACTTCTCTAAAGAAGACATCCGGATGGCCAACAGGCACATGAAAAGATGTTCAGCGTCGCTCCTTATCAGGGAAATACAAATCAAAACCACACTCAGGTATCACCTCACGCCAGTCAGAGTGGCCAAAATGAACAAATCAGGAGACTATAGATGCTGGAGAGGATGTGGAGAAACGGGAACCCTCTTGCACTGTTGGTGGGAATGCAAATTGGTGCAGCCGCTCTGGAAAGCAGTGTGGAGGTTCCTCAGAAAATTAAAAATAGACCTACCCTATGACCCAGCAATAGCACTGCTAGGAATTTATCCAAGGGATACAGGAGTACTGATGCATAGGGCCACTTGTACCCCAATGTTCATAGCAGCACTCTCAACAATAGCCAAATTATGGAAAGAGCCTAAATGTCCATCAACTGATGAATGGATAAAGAAATTGTGGTGTATATACACAATGGAGTACTACGTGGCAATGAGAAAAAATGAAATATGGCCTTTTGTAGCAACGTGGATGGAACTGGAGAGTGTGATGCTAAGTGAAATAAGCCATACAGAGAAAGACAGATACCATATGGTTTCACTCTTATGTGGATCCTGAGAAACTTAACAGGAACCCATGGGGGAGGGGAAGGAAAAAAAAAAAAAGAGGTTAGAGTGGGAGACAGCCAAAGCATAAGAGACTGTTAAAAACTGAGAACAAACTGAGGGTTGATGGGGGGTGGGAGCGAGGAGAGGGTGGGTGATGGGTATTGAGGAGGGCACCTTTTGGGATGAGCACTGGGTGTTGTATGGAAACCAATTTGTCAATAAATTTCATAAAAAAAAAAAGAAAAAAAGAAAAAAAAGAAAAATAAAAATAAATTTAAAAAAAAAGATGGGTTCAAATGATTTAAAAAAATAAATAAATAAATAAATACAATTTAGCACTTACACATTATTTCTTAGCTGTAGTCAAATACCTGGTTTTATGCATGAATTGAGAAGACAGTTCCTTTCTAATTTCAGGTCATTATCTGGGAATCAGAGCCTCTTGAGGGCCAAGCCCATGGGCTCCAAGACCTTCATCTACTTTGATAACAAACATTTGTGACTTTTTCTTTGATTCCTATTGTTTTTCGCTTTCAAATAAACAAAAAAACCCAGTTATTTACTCTTGACTTTTAAAGATAATTAAAATGGTGGTCTTTTGACTCATAGTTTTCTTACTTTATAAGAAAAGAAACAAAAATTTAAAAAGTCATAGCAGTATAATACACGTTCCTATATTTAACCCAATTGTCTCTTCTTTAATTGAGAGGACTTAAGTTTCCTTACCCAACTTTCAATTTTCACCCAGCTCAAGAAGCTGGCCCACCTGTATCCTGTCACTTGCCCTTTCTAGGCCTGATTCATCTATTAAAGGAGGAATTTGAATTGGATTACCTCTGAGATTCTATCATTCAGTCCAAGTCTATAAAATTTCAACCAAAGGCAAAATCTGATTTGGATTTCCAAAAATAACAGCTTACAATGGAAATTGTTCTCTGAAAGAGTTATTACCTCTTCTAGGAAAAAAAAATACTTTCAAATAACATTTATATACAAAATTTAATGTAGTTTTCAAACAGATATAAAATAATATTATCACAATAGTATGTTAAGAAAATTTCCAAATATACATAAAAAGTACTAGGCAGAACATCAATGCCCAGTTAATGGACCTACAAGTGACTGTGAGCCTTTCTAGGATTCTGCTGCAGTCAAGAGTACAAAAATATTAAACATCAACCCAAGAGACACAGAGTAAATAAAAATTAGCAAGAGTATCTTACTTTCATACAAAATTATAAGTTATGCACAAAATTCTAGTCCCCACAGCACAAAAAAGCAAGCCTTGGAGAAATACTATTTCAATAATAAATGAATGGGGTGACTGAGGCCATAGTCTTTGAGGTTAAACTTTTCTAAAGTAAGACTGCTTAGTTTTAGTGACAAAGGGTGAAGGGGAAAAAAAATCAAAGTTATTATCATTTTAAATGGAATGGACAGCTTAAACATGAACTCATTAATCAAACCCTAGAACACCAGAGTTCCAATTGAAATTGGAAAGAGGTTTTTATAGAGCAAAGGAAGGAAGATAGCTAACATGGAAATTCTTACTTTCAAGAAATGAAACGGGCTGGAGAAAATATGTGTGTGTGTGTGTGTGTGTGTGTGTGTGTGTGTGTGTAATTTCAATGCAATTTGAGATAAGTTGAGATTTAATTTAGTGAAGATGTACCTGTTATTGTGTCCAGAACAATACTAGATATGACAGAAATGTTTAAAACATGGACCTTCTCCCCAAGATTTATACTCTGTCTGAGAGAAGTGTACATTCATGGATTAACAATTCAGAGTAGGCTGCTAAGAGAACAGAGTTATGGTGAGGTATAAATCTAACCTTCTAAACTTTTTTGATGGCATTGTTAGAGATGAACGATGCTTGACCCTTGTTCCTTATGTCACACATTCTTAATGAAAACTATAATATAAACTATAATTTTCTCTTCACCTATGACTCTATATTTCATGAACTAAAAAAATAACCTACGAGAAAATAAGAAACATTAGCAAAAATACAAAAAGGCATAGAAACTAGGACACACATAAGCCCCACAGTAATACACAGTAGAACATTAGTGTGCCAGTCTTCATGGAGGGCCAACACAGTAAGGTTGGCTTGGAAAGGCAGTTAGCTTAGTGATGAAGAATACGGATCATGAAGTCAGCCTGCCAGGGTTTGGATTTTAGCTTCAGCACAGAAAAATTCTTAAGCCTTCATTACTCTCAATTTCCTCATCTGTAAAAGGAGGATAGATATTGTGTTAACCTCACAGAGTGGTTATTGAGATTAAATCAGAGAATCTATGTAAAGCACTCAACACAATACCAAGCATATTGCAAACACTCCTGAAAATATTAGTTATTACTAACAACACATCCTTGCAATATAGACAACAAAGAGTCCCAGTTATTCCATTAATAACTAGTTGAGTTTATAGAGTCCTTTCATTTCTAAGACAAGAGAATTGGTTTGCATACTTGTAAAAAGACAAGTGAAAACTCCAGTAAGAAGCAGAATAAGAACGTGTATGAAAAAAACGCATTGTAATACATAAAGTGGTAAACCCATGTGGGTTCTTGCTACACTAACAATTCCTGTGCACCCTTCTGAAGAGATTGACTGCCTATATTTTTGTCTGTTTTGTTCACAGATGGATCCCAGCACTTAGAACAGTGATTGGCACATAATAGTTGTCATTAAAAATAATTGAATGAACATCACATTTCTGTAATTCTGAACTTCATTTTGTTTGGTCTTTTATCTCTCTGAAGTCAGTATAGATGAGGAATCTGAAGGCCTAAAAGTAGTCACGTATACTGTATCGGTTTTCCTTTGCTTGTAACAAATGATCACAAACAACACCCACTTGTGCACTCATGGTTTTGTAAGACAGAAGTCTCACTCTACATAGCTGGATCCTCTCCTCAGAGTCTCACTGAAAAGTCTCCAGGAGAGAAGTCTTACACGCCTACTTGGGTTGTGTGACAGGTTTCAATTCTTTATGATTGCTGAATGAAGGTGTCCATGTCCTTGCTGGCCATTATCCTGCTGCTCTCAATTCTTGGAGGCTGCCTACATTCCTTCCCACATGGCCCCTCCATAAGCAGGTCACAGTATCTCATCAGCAGAGCCCTTCATGGCCAGCGGCAGGACCCTCCTCACTGTGTATTCCCCACCTGCTCCCCCACAAGTCTCTCTGACATCTATTGCTCATCTGCTAGAGAAAAACTCTACTTTTAAAGGAAAACCCAGATAATCTCCCTTTTGCTACAGAATGTAGCCTAATCAAGGGAGTGATAGCTCATTATAATCAGAGTTTCCACATATACTTAAAGGGGAGGGGTTTATGCAAAGGCCAGGGTCATTGTAAATTATTCTTAGAATTCTGCCTACCACAGGGGCACCTGGGTGGAACAGTCGGTTAAGCATCCAACTCTTGATTTTGGCTCAGGTCATGATCTTTCAGCTCAGGTCATGATCTCATGGTTTGTGAATTTAAGCCCCACATTGGACTCGGTGCTGACAGCATGGAGCCTGCTTGAGATTCTCTCTCTCCCTCTCTCTCTCTCTCTCTGTCTCAAAATAAATAAACTTTACAAAAAAGAATTCTGCCTACCACATACACTATATTGTATGGACAAGAATACACTGTCATGATATATTGGTGAATGTTTTAAAAGCAGGTGATAGAACATATGTCTAGGATGATCCTTTGTGTTTTAATTAATGTGCTTAAATATGCAAGAAGAGGGTCTGACAGACCACACACTAATCAATTCACAGTGGTTATCCCTGGGTAGTGAAAATAAATCTCTCACAATAAACATACAGTATCCTTAAAATTAAAACTAATGAAAAAAGGAAATAGAAACTGACCCTTTCCCTATACTTTTTTATCTTTTTTCAGTGCAAGTTCTAAACACTTGTTTCTCCTCCACTTTAACTCGGCTTACCAATAGTGCCACAGATCAAGTAAAATAATTTCTTCTCCTTTAGAGCATCTTTCTGCAAGAGTTTTACAGACATTTCCTTATGAATCGTCTCTGAGTTCTTGCACCATGCTTCCCCAGATTCTTTGCTTAAGGTTCAGAAGACTCTGTCTTCATGGTCCCAAAGGTAACAGGAGCTTATCAGTTCTGCAAAACCCACTCTCCCACACAATGGACTCAACACCGTCATTTTTATCAAGTAAGCAAGGTCTCATCTATGTTTTTCTGCCCAAGGAAGGAAAATAAAACCTCAGAAAACCCTCCAGTTCAAAGAAAACCATTGTGCTGTAGCCGAGCATAACTGCACAAACCACGTTTGCAGCAGTAGATTGGATTAGCTGTATATTGTACAATAAATGAGTTAGAAATCCAAGCAGTAGGTGCGCTGATATTTTGTTGTAAAATCCATGTGTCAAGAAGTATTTGACAAGCAGTATTTCCATACTTAAATTGAGAGATGGATTGAAGCCTGAAAAAAAGCAAAGGGAATGTATTCTGTAGTTGTCTCTTAAATCGTGTTATCCACTGATAGAGTTTTCCCATGGAAAAAGCAATCCCTCCAATATAGAGAGACTGCAAGCCAAGAAAACAAGCTTTAATTAAATCAGTTGTGTTGTATCATATCATGTGAACAATAGGCGTCCATAGCAATCTTCCCATGGAAAAATTAAATAAAGCATATTTATAATTCAAATGTATATAAACATGGTTGGGGTACCTCATACATTGCCTGTCACCTGTTCAAAAAACCCTCTAAATTCTAAATATAATGGATTCTTGGGGTGCCTGGGTGGCGCAGTCAGTTAAGCGACCGACTTCAGCTCAGGTCACGATCTCGCGGTCCGTGAGTTCGAGCCCCGCGTCAGGCTCTGGGCTGATGGCTCAGAGCCTGGAGCCTGTTTCCGATTCTGTGTCTCCCTCTCTGTCTGCCCCTCCCCCGTTCATGCTCTGTCTCTCTCTGTCCCAAAAAAATAAATAAAACGTTGAAAAAAAAATTTTTAAAAAAAATGGATTCTTGGCTGGGTTTAGAGATATCAAAAAGATTTTATAACATATTTAAACTTCATTCAGATTTCTACCTAACCTTCTCAAATAAGCTAGAAAAAGTCCAGAAATAGTGGTCTTTTGTCAGTACCAGCCCCAACCGTGATTATCTACTCTTGCGGTTTCAATAATACATTTCTCATTGTGCCCTGGTATCTCCCATCTTTACCCACACAAAGCCTAGATGGCTTCACATTTTTTGAAACTACCACAACACCACAACATATAAATCAAAAGCAATATAAGTATTAGCAAAGAAGAGCTAGTCACCTTGAGTAACTTTCCCTAGCTGCCTAGTAAGGTTAGGAGTGAGATATATTTTTCAATGCGATAGCAGTGTGTGATTGTTGTTACTATGATAGAGATTTTTAACTTACAAATGCATGTTTCATCTTCAGAAAAATTTCTTATCCAAATCCTTCAAAGATCTAAGCAAACATTCATTATTCTATACATTATTATGTGGAAGTGTTAAAAGCCAAAAGTGCTACATAAAATTTTTTTAATTATCAATATTCCTAGTGTTTAACTTCCGAAATATGTTGGATGCTGAGATAAACTGACTTTTGGAGGGCATTTGAGTGGCTCAGTCAGTTGGGCATCCAACTTCGGCTCAGGTCATGATCTCATGGTTTGTGAGTTTGAATCCTGCTTTGGGCTCTGTGTTGACAGCTCAGAGCCTGGATCCTGGATTCTGTGTCTCCCCCTTTCTCTGCCCCTCCCATGTTCATGCTCTGTTTCTGTCTCTCTGTAATAAATAAACATTAAAATTTTTTTTAAAAATTAAACTGACTTTTATAGTTTTCTAGTTAACTAACAGGTGGGCTTCAGCATTCTATCTATTACTTGAACATGTTCACAAATATTTCCCTCAACGCTTAATTTACTATGAGAGATTGAAGAACTGGGTTTAGTTAATTGTATAATGTCCCTTTAGGGCATGTAATTAGTAAAAATGGGTCACAAAGAAGCCAAAAGACATAACCACAGCAAGAAAATACAGCAAACAGCAGAAATGAGCCATATGTTTTAATCCTCAAAGTTCCACTTCTCATGTCAAATAAAAATTTAAATAACAGCAACTGAATTTCTTAAACAGCACAAAATCTGGATAATAAAGATACCAGTGAATCAGTCAATATAATGCTAACTGATTAACATTTAAAATCTGAAATCTCAATGGATTATCACAAAGGATATTTCTTTCTCAGAAATATCAGGTTCAGGGAGGAAGGGAGAGCAGGAACTCCATGCAATCATTCAGGGACCCAAACTGATAAAGGTTGTCATCTTCAACTATTAGCCATCAGTGTCTCCCAAAGAATAAACATCTAGCCAGTAGCTGGAGCAAGAGGGAGGATGGAACATCATGGAGAAAGTGTTTCTGGATCAGGCCTACAAGTGATATGCATCATTTCTACCCACATTCCACTGGCCTGAACTCAGTACTATGGTCACATCTAAATACAAGGGGTAGGGCTGGAAAACATGGTCTATCTGTGTGCCAAAGAAGGAAGAAAACTGCGTTGGTAGACTGCAAGCCAGTTTCAGTCAAACTACACATGCTCTCTTAACCCCCATTCACAAGAAAAAAGGAAGAAAACAAACATCAAGAACAATTTAAAAAACTAAAGTTTTCTTCTAACAGGGCAATTTAATCTGGCTTTTCCAGAACTTCCATTTCTCCAAGCCATTTCAGCCCCAACATTTGTTCTTCTATTGGGCGGTATGTCCATTCATATGGCATTCAATAACAGAAGAATCATAAAATATGGAAATAAAAGGCAGAGGCAAAAACTTATGCAATTCAGTGCTCAGAAGTTTGTGGGCCAACTTGATTTGCTAATCCACAGACTCTGCTCCTGGAGAGGAGAAGAAGGGGGAGTTCACAATCCACAAACCAATTTGTGTTGTTTCTGCAACACTGCAAAAGTGCGACTCATGAATATGCTAATGAAATTGCAATGAGAGTTTTGGCACTATTTCATCACCTCAACTAGATTAGAGAGTAATAACACTATGGGTTTACATGTCTTCAGAAACTGCTGTGGTAGTAGAAAAAAAATTAGATCTGTGATATTTATAATGTAACAAAAATTATAACCATGCTACAATAAAATAATGATAATTATTTTATATGTAAGTAATAGTTTGCAGCACACACACACAACAGTTCACTACTAAGGTCATTCACTGCTTTCCATGTTTATGCCTCCTGGTGTTAATGTGAGTCTGTATTTGTGAATGGGTCACATCTCTATGCCTTCTTCCAAAGATAGGAAAGAGATAAAAATAGAAATACTGGGAGGAAATTTTTCATTGGCAAGGCAGGAATCCCCTCTTTGTAAGTATTTAGTACCTTTTTTATCATTGATTATGGTTCTAAGGACAGAGGGACTAACAAAAATCTATTCTTACCTTTAAATTCCAATTACTAATGTAATAGTCAAACTATATCCTGTGACTCCAAAACTGTCCCACACTTCAAGCCTATTTAACAGTTTAAAAATGCATTGTTTTAAGGTAGTGACCTATTCAACAAGTTAGGAACTATAGAGAGACAAAAAGATTAAAGATTAAATGAAAAGTCTTCCACAGCTTCATTAATCAGCCCAAGCCAAAAAGAGGCATCTGAGCATTTTCTCTACATGGCATTGAGAATGCCTAATAGGATCGGTCAGCTGAGCTCACCCCCTGCAGTATCAGAATTTATGCTTGGCCTTCAACTTCCCAGTAGATGTTCTCATTAGGAACCACAAGAAGCAAGAGAAGATATGGAGAATAAAAATCCATAAGCTCCAGGATTTGGAATCCTCTCTGATCCCTAAGAGATGAGGATTTGCTCATCTCCTATGAGGGAATGAGATGAGGGAATGCTGTGGATTTTCTCACCATGTTTCACAGGCACTTTATAAAAGAAAAGACACTAAGGTTTCTTTTACATTTGTTTAATCAAGAGTGAAAAATGTTTTTTCAGATTAGTAACGACCTATGTTTAAGAGACATGTAGCTTCTAAATACTTTCATAAACATTATCTCAAGTATTACCATCCATCCATCAATATGAGGCTAGGCATCCACTATTTATGATGTTAAATATCCCAACGTGATGAAGTTATAAGGCTATATATATATAGATCTTCAGTACCTCTGATATGTCCACTCAATTTATTATTTTCAAAGCAATAAAAAAATTGTGACTAGATCCAGTGACACTTTCAGAGTATCCCTGACCCAGAATGTCTTCATTTTGAGGACAATTAGGCACTATTAAATAAAGAAGATTTTGCTTTTAAGAAGTTTGTTGGGATCCAAGAAATGGAAATAATTCATTCTAACTGTATATAAATAGCACTGTACACATTTGGGCTTTTACATATTTATATTTGTGTGTGTGTGCGTGCGCGCGCGCACGTGTGTGTATACACACACACACACACACACACACACACACACACACTCATGGGTGGGGGGAGGATTGCAAAATTGGAAATTATCTTTGAATTGGCGTGCACTGTGAGTTCTGTGCTTACTTTGATCCCAAACACACACCTAATCGCCTTTGGTGATACAGGGTCATAAACAAGTTCAAGGTTGGGATTTAGCAGACTGGAGTTCTAGCTCAAAATCTTCTAACTTGTTAAAGAATAATGACTCAGTAATGTCAAAGAGCTCTTTCAACTCTAAAATTCTGACTTTGCTTTTGTTGTACCTTTGGAGACCTGGATTCTAGGGTCCTAAACACATCTCCACATTTCCTTGGATCTCATTTTGCACAATGGTAAAACTATTTTATATGCTTTATCTCACAGGGATAATCCAGGAACATTAGTGTTTCTGCTACATTTGTCAATCTGAAATATTTGAGTAATGATTAGATTACTCTAGGAAGCTTATAATGTGGATAAAACAACCTTAGAAAGAAAAAACACATAGCACCAGAAAGGATCATTTATATAGAGATTGATTTATCTTTGTTCCTGTTTAGTGTCTCTTTAGACTGATTTCATTTGACCAAAACCTGCAGTGGCTTGGTATCAAAAATGACTTCAAGAAATAAAGATTGAAAATTAGAACTATGAAACTACTTAAGGTGAAAGAGTGTTGTGGAGTGGAAAGTAATGTAGAAAAATGCAGGTATATGAAACACTAGGATTTCTTAAATGTATATGTCTACAAAGGAAACTAAAGGATTTCTTTAAAAAGTCAAGAACTCTTAGTTCTAGTTGGACCATAAACAAGTAGCAGATATTCATTCTAATTAAGTAACACTTCCTGAAAAGCAGAGTGTAAATATGATTTGATTTAGTAGGACCATCTAGAATATTTATACTATGTTATGGTTCTTAGACTCTGGGTGCTGAACCCCTTTGAGAATATAATGAAAGCTCTGGATCCTCCCTCTAGAAAAACACACAGGCATGCAATTTTGCATGTAAATTCAGGCCCTACTGGGCCATGGACCACAGGTTAATAACTCCTGATTTACAGTGTTACAGCCCTGTTTATAAAGTACCAGGGCTCTTGGATCAGAAGAGTCTGAATTTGTAGGGTTATTTACATAAATTTGCATACTCTATTCAATCTGCTCTACCTCTATGTTTATAAGATAAATTATTTAGTCTAACCTACTACAATAGTATTCAAATTCAATATCAGTGACATGATATACATAAAATCCTTTAGCAGATTTTTAAACCAATCAATTTAATCACATCTCACAACTGAAGCATAGCTAGAAACACTCTGGCTAAAATGAAGATTGCTCTGTGGGCTTTCATACAGTGAAGCCAGGCACACCCCGGCTAGGTCTTACTGCAAAAATGCCACAGCCCCTTTCCAATGTTGCCTGTACCCCGCGCAGCCCTAGAATGTGATGAAACTGCCTTTGGTAGTTTATTTACTAGCTATCAAAGCTATTCTTTCATTACCTTCAGAATGTAATGGTTATTTTATGAAGACTCATTAAATTTAATGAGATACAGCCATGTTTACTGCTATCCTATAAAATAGTGGGTAGGAGGGAGACCCATCTTCAAACTGACTTGCTTCTATGGAGTACCAAAAATAAAATGTCAGCCATTGCACTGTACTCAGGAAGGCGCTTCAGAATTCAGAAGTCACTCCCAAGAGTCAAAGTTGATTAGGGTCATAATGACCATTGTTGTTCTTATTACAACCTGGCCTTATTAATAATAATGGAAAACTCATACAACTCAATAGCAAAAATACAAGTAACTCAATTAAAAAATGGGCAGTGGATCTGAATAGACATTTTTCCAAAGAAGACATACAGATAGCCAACAGGTATATGAAAAGGTGCTTAACATCACTAATCATCAGGGAAATACAAATCAAAACCACAATAAGATATCACTTTATACCTGTTAGAATGGCTAAAATCAAAACGGCAAGAGATAACAAGTGTTGGTGAAGATGTGGAGAAAAAGGGATGCTTGTGCACTGTTGGTGAGGATGTAAACAGGTATCGCCACCATGGAAAACAGTCTGGAGGTACCTCAAAAAATTAAAAATAAAGCTACTATATGAGCCAGCAATTTCACTTCTAGGTATATAGCCCAAGGAAATGAAAACAAGATCTCAAAGCAATACCTGCACCCCCATGTTCACTGTAGCATTATTCACGATAGCCAAAACATGGAAACAACATAAGTATCCATCAGTGAATGAATGGATAAAGAAAATGTTTTATATAGTATGTTATATCTATAAACATGTATTTATGGATATATAAATGTGAAATATATATATAAACATATACATGTATATATAACGGAACATAATTCAACCATAAAAAGAAGGATATCCCACCATTTGCAGTAACATGTATGGACCTGGAAGGCATTATGCTAAGTGAAATAAATTAGATAGAGAAAGACAAATACTATATGATCTCACTTATAGGTGGAATCTAAAAAAGCCAAACTCACAGAAACAAAGAGTAGATTGGTGGTTGCCAAGGCTTAGGTGGTGGGGGAAATGGGGAGATGTTCATTAAATGGTACAAACTTTCAGTTATAGGATGAATAAGTTCTGGAAATCTAATGTACAACCTGATGACTACAGTTAACAATTCTGCATTGTATACTTAAAAGTTGCTAAGAGAAGGGTGTCTGGGTGGCTCAGTCAATTAAGCCTCTGACTTGGCTCAGGTCAAACCAAGGTCAACCATACTCATGGTTTGTGAGTTCGAGCCCTGCGTCAGACTCTGTGCTGATAGCGCAGAGCCTGGAGCCTGCTTCAGAGTCTGTGTCTCCCTCTCTCTCTGCCCCTCCCCCACTCATGCTCTGCTTCTCTCTCTGTCTCTCAAAAATAAATAAACATTAAAAAAAGTTTATTAAAAAAAGTTGCTGAGAGTAAATCTTAAATGTTCTCACCATAGCAACAACAAAAAATGATAATTATGTGAGATTAATATAATTAATCTTATATGTGTAAGAAATCATCACGCTGTATGCCTTACACAATGTTATATGTCAATTATATCTCAATAAAGGTGGAGAAAAAATTGTAACTGTGAGGGTCATAGTAGTAATATCAATAATAATAACAGCTACCAATTTTTTAAAGATTATTTTATGTTTCTTTATTTTTGAGACAGAGAGAGTGGGGGAAGGGCAGAGAGAAGCCTGACACGGGGGCTCAAACTCATGAACTGTGAGATCAAGACCTGAACTGACATCAAGAGTTGGACACTTAATCAGCTAAGTTACCCAGGCACCCCAACAGCTACCAATTTTTGCATGCTTACTTTGTTAGGCACATTACATATTGTCTCACTTAATTTAGCTATACCGTTAGCCATAAAGCAAGTAGATGCAACATTTTCATATGCAATCTGGAGCCTCAGTACAGTCCAAAAAGTTGGGACATGATGCCTCATAAGAGTCCCGTACAAAAGGCCTAGATCTCAAAGTAGAACCATGGCAAAAACTAAGAAGAAAGTTCAGATCCACTCTTAGGTACAAGTTCTACCTTGTAATTTTACAGCCAGATCTCACAATGGGGGCATCCTGTCTCAGGGCTCACCTAAACCAAGGGCCACCAGTCTACCAGTAGTGACCAAGAGCTGAAAAGTACTAACGAAGTACCACTTATATCAAGTCTGAACGCATGGAATTTGGAAATAGGATTTGCTGCCTCTGTGGTCCATCATGCTGCAGATGAAATCTTTAGCTGGCAATGGTGATTGAGAGACCATACATTTTAGATGGCAGGCCTTAGAGCAGATTTTAGATTTTGTCATGTTTAATATATGAGAATTAAGTCCTATGTTAGAAATCAGGATAATTCCAGAATCTGAGTGATGGGTATATTCATTGCATTACCTTAATTTTGTCATTCATAAAGGAAGAAAAAAAAAACAAAACTATGCTGGGCCCTGAAATTAAGTTATATGTCTAACTGACCTTGCTTGTCTCCTCTTTTCTTTACTTAACCTTGTTCCAGAGACTGTCCAACTTCAGAGGCACTCAAAGAAGAACAAAGCTGTTTGGAAGGCAGAACAGGAAACTTCCATTGCTCTCAGCCCAGATTCATCCCACTGAAAAAAATCTTCCACAGTGTATAATGAATACTGACCATCTGGAAATAGAAATATTTCTATTGTCTAACTATTTCCAAACATATTTCTAATTGATTCTAAATATAAGCAGCTTGTCCCTGCAATCTGTGACCTGCATGTGTCCCAGAAAGTTGCATTCCAGAGGCCAGGTAGAAAAACAGTCTTGATGAAGAAACACTAGAACAAAATGTGTACTTTTCCCTTCAAAAGATTTGGTCCAGCCAAAAGGGGAAAGTAGATGAAACAAATAAAAAACAAAACAGTGCTGAGGTATGGAGTCTGAATAACAAATCCTCCCAGTTACCAAGAAAAGTAACAGTGAAGTAGGATGCTTATCTGAAACTTTCAAAATTACACTGAACGTTACCTTAACTTTTTTTGTTTGGGGGGCACCCGTGTGAGCTAATATGATATAATTAACAGTCTGCCAGTCAATTTATTAAGAAAGAAGTTTATAGGAGTGACAGAGTCCCATAAGAAACTGTCCCTGGAAATTACAAATCTTTTTTTTCAGGAGCCAGAAGGAATCGTTCAGCAAATTACTTTACCATGGCTGTAATGGGCATCCTGTGATCTACTCTTACATCTCACTTAGTTGCCACAAAGGACTTCCTAACTGCAGAGATCAGGCAGGCCATTTACATTTGGCGGTGTTCACTGTCATACACACCATGAGACAGTTTTAATTAAACAACCCCAATATTATCCTGCTCAATACTTGTTTATTAAATTCTTGTGTGAGTTAACTACAAAAACTTATTTATCATAGAACCAAGTAGCTATCTACATTTGCTAGGCCTTCTCCTTCTATCATGTTAAACTATATGAAAGTATAGGTGCAAATTAAGATAAGAGTCTAGAATTATGAGAAAGAGTTTATAAATAAAGCATCTTAAAATTATGTGTAATATGTCCATAAAGGGAGCATAAAGCAGTTTAACTGATTTAGAGCCTGAGTTTGAATCCAGATTAATACTTCTGTTAACCTTGGTCAAGTAAGTAATCTCTCTGAGGCTCAGTACCCTCATCTGTAAAATGGGCATCATAATAATACCTACTTCGTATGGTAATTGATAGGATTACATGAGATGATGTAAAGTATGTGAAGATGTGTACAGTCTGTTGCTTAGTGTCTGGTATGTAGTGAGCGCCCAAAAAGTGACAAATATTGCTAAAATTTGGGAAAGGGAAACTTAAAAATTGTATTTCCAAAAAGTTATTTTTACCATTCTAAGAAATGGGCTACAATCTCTAAGGAAACCTTAAAGGGTAAGGCAAGATTGCCTATGCTTATTCAGATGAAGTTGAGTAAAAGTCTATTCCTGTTTTAATGCAGTGATCTAATTAACCTTTTGCCAGTATTAAAATGACCTTGAGCTGATCTTGTGACCTCAAATGCTTCATGTTGTTGACTTTAAACCAGCTTTTTGAGATGGTCAGAAATAGCATCTGGTGAAATGGGCAAAAGGTCATATTCATTTACTTTGTAATAAATAGCAAATATATTTTGGATTACCTGCTTATAAATAGGAAGAAATGCATAAAATTCATTTGTCAAAGCAAGTAAGGTATTACATAAAGAATTCAGAATTAATCAAAAAATTCCAAAAAGGATCCAACATTGATTTTTGGTCTCTTGCCACATATTTATACCAGGAAGTGATTAAATTATTCATTTTTATAAACTAAAGAAATACATTTCCAGCTAACATTAAAATGAAGTAAAGATGCATCTAATTAAACAACACTGATTTATCATCATAAACATTCCTGTCTCAGGCAGAGAAATCACTGAGCTATGATGAAAGGGAAAAGATAAATGTAGCTTGTGGAAATGTCAGAACTGTAGAACTGTATGATTTCTAAAACTCTTTCTTGTTTTACAAATGTTTATGCTTCAAAAACCAAAACTCTGGTGGCACCCTCCATGTTACCGACAAACTTTAGGGTGAATGGCTCAAAAATAGCCTCTTTGATCAACAGAATCACATTGGGAAAATTAGTTTCAAAAGAGAATCCCAACCATGTGTAATATTACACACATTGTTTAACCAAAGCCAGTAGATACAACTACATTTGATTTTTTGTACCTCTTATTGAAATCTTGAGGGGGGTGGTGGTCACACTATCAGTAGAGCAGGTTTCTTTCTACTCATACAAGTCTAAGTTGAGTTTCATTGCATGTAATAATCATAATTACTCTTGATACAGCAGAAGTAGCTGTATCTTTTTTACTTACAAATTCCATTCATCACCTTAATGTCCATTTCCATTTCAAAAGGACAACAAAAGGAAGACATGAAAGCATTCAAATATACTGTTAATACGTGTGTAGTCTAGAGTCTTTTTCAAAATGAAATCAAGTTCAAACGCCTGCCTGTCCAGCATTGTTAAGAAAGATTTGTAAAGCATCATCCTATTGGAAATATATCCAGCTTCTCCCTCTTCCCTGTAATAATTGTTAAGCTATTTAGTCAATATCTGGCATCTGTGCATGGTTACATTATGCAGAAGCACTTTATGCCTCCAGTGATCATGTAGGGCCATCACTCGCCTTGTATTCCTCTAAGCTCAAATGTTTAGCTCTGCAGCAGGCTCATTCAGTTATCATTTATATCAGTTATTGGTTACAAACTGATCATTCCAATCTCTCCATTATTAATTTTTTTATTGCCCCTCAGATCACGCCCCATTTTTCAAGTGGTGTTTCAGAGCCTAAATCGTTTCTTCCTGCAAAAAAAATCTAGCCATAAATGCCAACTATTTGTAGTGCATTATCATTTGTAATGTTCTAATTATTTTACATAATCAATAACATCAAGTCCCTTTTCTTGGGGACTTTCTGTTTATTTACATTTTATTCTACACACGTCAGTTTCCATCAAGAGCAAAACCGATTTTCTTGTCCTGCATCTGCTCTCAAGACAACCTTAATTCACCATAAATCTATTTGTGTTCACTACATAGTTAGACCTACTTGGCTATGTTGATGCAATCTTAGGGCCAGACATGTCTTGTTCTGCAAAATAAGACTTAAGTATAACAAAATGTTACTCTGATGATGACCATGGTGACCAGAGGTGGTGTTTTATTTCATTGTTGTTATTTTTGCAGAGGCCTCTGTTTATGATGTGATGCATTTGGGCCTAAGCACATTAGCTGCATTATTCATTGGGTACATTTGTCAGAACATGCATGTGTATAAAGAACTAATGATCCATATTAAATTAATGGCGCTATAAAAAAGAAAAATACTCCATACAAGCAGCTATGTCAGAAACTACAGACTTTGATAAACCATAGAAAGGACCTAATCAGATGAAGCATTGGACTGTTCTGTCTCCAAAATTACATTTCTAGAAATGTACTTGTACACAATGTTGGTTTTATTAAAACAAATTAATTCAGTCATTAAGGAATCATAAGGCAAGTGTCTCATAAGTCAGGACCTCCAGTGTAACAAATTGATTAAATGACTGTGTAATAGTCTCTTTAAACAAATCTAGTGTAACAAGTTAATAGATCTGCTCAATTACCATGCTGGGGTGATGAGGATGTGGGCGACTCTCTCATTAAATCTGGGAGATTGTTCTTAGTTTTTTCCCCTTTTCTCTCTATTTTTCTGTGAGGGCTGTGTTGTGTTTTGGATTTGAGGTTTATTGTTAGGCCTCTGGAAATTGATTGTTCTAATGGCAATTAAAAATAAAAAACTGAATTTGATGCTGCTGACTTCTTCAGTGGATTTGTCAGCCGCTGCTACAGATCGGTGTCCGCCCACGCTTCCCTTTATCCACCTCAAACCCGGGCGTTAGCTGAAGAGTTTCGGGACACCACTACCGCCCCCAGTCTCTCTTGCGTACGTAACATTGCAAAGTCCCTGCGGGATCAGCCTAGCGCTTTCCCTGGTCTAGCAAAATTTATAGCAAAGCGTTCTAACCAGGAAAACGCACGGCCCGGGGTGGGGGTGGACAGGGGTGGGGGTGCGGAAAGGGGTGGAGCCAGCAGGGGGCACCTAGGTTTCTTCTGAATCGAAAGCTTAAAGGAGGTGTCGATTTCAATAGAAACTTCCCCCCAGGCTTTTCTACACACCAGAGGGAACTTTGCCAGCAAGTCCCCGGGCCTTCTTGGGCATCGCTTGCTCCTTCCCGATCTTCTGACCGGGAGAAAACTGCATCTCAGAAAGCACTTGAAGTGGGGTGAGGCTCCAAGTGCGGTTAGTGTGGACTGAGAAGTAGCCTTGATGGGGACAGGGGGAGAGCTAGAGAGAAAGCGAGAAAGAGAGATTTGGAGAGGAAAAGAATGGGTTTTGACCATAAACTCTCATTGACATTTCTCTCTGGTGAATGTTGAAATCCTGGAGCCTAAAGATGGAGGCCAGCTACAGAGGAGCTCTGGAAGCTTTCCCTCTCCTAACTCTGAGGGTATCTATCCAGGGCTGATTCTGGGGTTGGGACAGGGCAGAGTGACCTCGAACCTCTTGTCTTTTCCGAGGTGTGGGTGCCCATGACACCCTTGCGCCAAAAGCCCTGGGAGAAAAATCTATTACCCCGCTGCCATTTTGTTAAGTGTTTGCTCCTGCGATGTGACCCTGCCACTTTATCTGTTGGTTTTTATTTTCTGAGTGCATGTTGCCCATATGTTACTCTAATAGTTGCTATAATTCTTGAGCAATGGGGCTCGTATTTTACGGGGCTGAATTAAAAAGAATGCACTTTAATAAAAACCTGAGCAATACACTAATGGCCTGACATTGATATATTTGCATAGAAATGAATTATACGGGCCTGCTTGACACGACTTTTAATAAATGATTGAGGAGGTTATTATAGGGATGCACTTTGGTGTGTGTTAACAGGTTATTTTAGTGCATCCGTAGCCAAAACCGGGAGCAATACAGTCCCGCATACAGTTACAGGGTACTTTTTTGTCTTATATCTTGTGACATTTATTGGGACCAATCCGTTCCCATATTACGGTCGGAAACTATATATTATTAACCATTCGTAACGCTCAATGTGAATGGAATCGGGGGAAATGAAAAAGAAAAATGAATCCACCCCTCCCCCATATGCCCCCCCCCCACATTAGACATCAGGGTAGTCAATAATGAGCGTTTTATACCAGGAGCCCTCATTTCGAAAGTTACAGAGGGCTAGTTACTCTCGACTAGAACCCGGCAGGAAAAGTGGCGGCTCTCCCAGGAACCGCAAGGCGAACTGCTGCTGAGCAGAGGCGATGAGAAAAACCATCAAATGAGAAATTGTCTGGGGATGTGGATGATTCAGGAGATGACCCTCCTGGGTCTGTGGGCACATGGGCCTATGAGAGTCTTTCTGAGCCCAAGAGCTCAGACACTCCTTAGATAAGGTACCCAAGAGAATATATTCAAATACCTGCTTGCATGTGCGTCCTTTCGTCCTGTTTAAATTTCTTTTCTTCTTGTGCGTGTACTACCTAGGAAAATACAAATAAACAATATAAAACTTATTTGTAACCGACAGCTGCCCTGCCTTTCCTCCCTGTCTTTTCGAGAGACTGCTCAAAAGCGCTCGCCCGCGGGGTTTCCCAGCCAGGACCGGGCAGCGTCCACGCTCCACGCAGGCATAGCGCCGCCACCACGCCTCGCCGTTCCACCCGCACGGAGTCCGTGCGCTCGCGAACAGGGGCGCGGGTGCAAACCTTCACCTCCAGCGGACGAGCACAGTGGAGGAGGAAAGACCCCCACCCTGAGCCTAGTAGGAGGTGGGGAGAGAACAAAGGGCCAAGGTGGGAAGAGTAGGGCGTGAGAGAACGCAACGCCCCGCCTCGCGCATTTCGGGAGGTGTCGCTGTGCCCTTAGCTAAGGATACCTGCCGTTTCGAAAATCTTTTGCGACCGGCAGGGGCCCTCTCCCCTGGCGCCACGCCGGGGTGGGGTGCGTCCCCGCAGCGCCGCACCCGCCGCCAGGGCGTCCAGCCTCTGCCCGAACAGATGTTTTCGTCCCTCGCGGAGATTTGTAACGGATGTTCAGGACAGCTGGTGGACGGCGCAGGCAACCTGTATCTGTTCTAGAACATACCTGGTGGGAACTGCAAGAGGAGGGAGGTAGAGGCAGGAAGGAGGAGAGTATGGCCAGGGAAGAATCAGGTGTGTGTGTTATGTATGTGTGAAAATATATCCACACACGCGTGCACACACTTCTCTAAATGTATCGTTTAATAGCCCTTTTTAAATGGTGAGGTCCGGCATAGCTGCGGTGGCCTTTATGATTTCATCGTAAAGCCAACCAAGGGAAAACAATACTGCGCGGAAGCGAGAGCCCGGCGTCTCGGTTCCGAGCTCAGGGAAGAGGGCCCACACTTGCCTAAGAATTGAGAGACCCGGCAACCGCTGCCCCCTCACTGCGGCTCCGTGACCTCGGGAGACCCGAAAGAGCCGACCATTCCCCCAGGGGGGCAGCAGTGAAGGGGCAGACCGCGCTCGGAGCGTCGGAGGCCTGCCCGGCCTGCAGGGGGCGCGCTCGGCCTCAGTGGAGGCAGCCTGGACCAAGATGCCGAGCGCCCGAATAAACCGCACGGCCTACAGAGGGCGCGCCCTGGGCCTCGGTGAGCCGTACCGGCGGGCTTCCAAGGCTCAGCAGTCAACCTGCAAGCTCGAGGTGGGAAGGAAAGAGGGGTGGCCTATGCTTGGCTCTGCCCTGGACACCCCGATTTTGTTCCTCTGTGAAGCCACTCTGTCAAGTGCCTCGGCAGGAGTGGGGTCAGTCCTGGAGTCGGCAGTGTCAAGGGCAGATAGTACCCCAGGGCTTTTAGGGACTCCCCCAGGGGGCTTCTCAAGCCCTCTCTTCCGTGGGAAGCTGTCCTGGACGAGGGTCCCCGACTGATCACACACCTGGGGCGGGCAAGTGGACCCCACAGGCACCTGCAGGTGTGTGCCCAGTATCCCAAGCTGAGGGCCCCGAGGTGGACCCTGCCCCAGTTACAAGTGAACTGAAGCCAGGTGTGGTGACCAGGGTCTTGAATCAAAAGGAAGGATGGAAGGAAGGAAGGAAGGAAGGAAGGAAGGAAGGAAGGAAGGAAGGAAGGAAGGGAGGGAGGGAGGGAGGGAGGGGAGGGGAGGGGAGGGAGGGAGGGAGAAAGAAGAAAAAGAAGAAGGACTTCCGTTCAGCTGGGTTCAATAAGGAATTTGCAAAGGCAGAACCCGGACCAGAAAGGGAAACGCGGTGCCTGCCACTTCCGAATTCTCTCGAATTTCCTGGGCATTGTCATCCGCAAAAGAGAGGACATGGTGGGGAGTGTCTGCTACTGTGTGGAAATGAGTTCCCTGAGACCCCGCTGTCCAGTGACTGGGTTTTAGCTCAATCCAAACCGTGGGAGGGCCGCAAAGGAGAGAACAGGAGAAGAGGGGGTGTGTAAAGGGGCAGTTGGATGGTGGAGGGCGGCGGCCACAGGTGCCCTTTCTGGCTCTAGGGGGAACTTCTGGAAGCATCCAGAAGCTGCAGTGCCTGGCACTTCCTGGGCAAGAGGGATGTGCGATGCTGGTGTCCTCCAAGGCACCACCCTCTGGCCTCAAAGGAGTCAATAAGCAAACTAGAGAAGCAAAACCGATACATTCAGGGAGCTGTAATTGCCAACGTCCATCAAGTGATGCAACGTCCAAGTGATGCCAACTTGGGCATCACCCAAGTAGCGAGTACTACCATTAAACCTCACCCTCCAGATACGCTCTGGCCCTCTTGTCTCCCTTTCCAATCGTGGACTCAGGAACCCAGAGTGTGCAAATTAGAAAAACGGGAGAGGACCCAGCTTGATCCTGTGTATAGGATTTCCGCGTGCGGAGCTCCTTTCAGAGGAAATGGCATGACGCAGGCAAACAGCGTTTTTTAAAGCCATCTTCCCATTTAATCAAAACGAATTCTGATCTGTCTCCTTCTGACCGCTTCCTGTGATTCAAAGGGAGCCTTAACCCCTCGAACTCCGCATCTTTTCCTTCCAGGTCCTTTTTGAAGCGGAAGCACCGCTGAGAGGTCCAGGCCTTTAGGCCCTGCGGGGCGTCCCCTTTCCCCTCACCTGGACCGAAAGTTGTGGGAGGCCCAGGCATTCGGGGAGACTACTTCAGCCCCGCCTGCAGACGGGACCTCTGAGCACATTCCAAACGTTTCTCTTAGGAACAGTAGTGCGGGTCCGGGAAGTCTTTCCGCTCCACGTGTGGGCCTTTTCGCCCTGAAGAAGCCAAATTTCCTCATTCTCTTCGCGTATACAGACCCAGCTCTTTAAAGACAGCCTCATTTGTGCCAGTAACAGGGGAGAGGTGGGATCCGGGGAACCAGCTCCGTGAAAGGGGAACAAATCTTCCGCCCACAGGTAAAGTAAGAGAGCCCAGAGTTCAGCTGTGGAACTGAGACCCGCGAACCACGCCACCACTCCCCGAGTTAAAGGACGCCCCCATTTCGAGGGAGCCAAGACCCCACACACGGGGCTTTCCTAGGCTGCCCGGGCTCCTATAAGACAGCTGTTGCTGTAATCCAGCTACATGGAAAAAGTACTGAAGAAAAGGAGCTGAACGATGAAGCTTCAAGTGGATGGGGGGGCGGGGTTAGGGAACTGAGGAGTGGCAGGTGGCGACCGTTTTATAGTCTTATTTAAAAGACCTGAGATCTGAACTTACTCATTGCTCCTAGTCCTTGGGCCCTAAATTTGTTCATGACCCTCTCTCAGGAAAAAAAAAAAAAAAAAAAAAAAAGAAAGAAAGAAAGAAAGAAAGAAAGAAGAAAAAAGAAAATTAACCTTCCTCTTGGAAACGGAGGTGGTCATTGGCAGTTGGCTTTCAATACGGAGGCTAATTGGGAAGAGTAAACAGAAGACCAGGAGCTCCTAAATTCCCTGTTCTAGGGGAAAAGAAAGGGAGTGAACTAAAGAAAACAGCCTTAGTTGTAACCTCGGCCGACAGATTAAGAGAAAGTTGACTCCAGCCCCCTCACCACCACCTAACTGCACTAAGTTCTGCTTCAGGCTTAGCTCTCACACAGCGTCTAAGAATCAGTTCATCGCAAAGGGGTCTCTAAAGATGCAAAGGTCTCCACAGTGCATCCAGATTTTTTAGGTACTGAGATAGGCATGAGAGAGACATGGAGGGTGGTCAAGAGAAATGCTTCCAAGTCTTAGAGAGGGGAAAACCTAGTTAAAATATGTAGGACTTAGTTGTATTAATTTATATCATCCTAAATTTTTGTCTTAAAGAAAATATTGCTGGAAATCTGAGTTTGCTGTTGCAGACTCTCTGTCTGCAAAGAGACATGAAATCCCAGCTGCAAAGAGTATTTTAAATGGCCAATAAGTCCTCCTCTTACGTATTTATTGCTCTATCCATTATTATAACCCATGTGCCTTGGAGAGTGACATACATTTCTACAAATGATAGTTATACTGAAGATTTTATTTTGAAGTAATTATGTTGTGAGCTGGTAAATGAATGTATTATAATACCCTTACTTGATCTTCCATTTTTCCCTAGGAGAATCTTTACACTGAACTCACCCATTTTCTATTTAAGCTGTTCATGCTTGTTTTTACAGAAATTTATCAGATATTTACATATATACTCAGAGCTAGAAGAGGCTCCTGACAGTTTGAACATCATTTCTCTCTGCTTCCAGGCTGGGAAAAGAGAAAGGGTTGCATTACAGGTCTATCATTTTCATTAAAACCTTCAAGAGAAAAAACAAAAACAAAAAACTCTTCAAGAGAATGCAAAGTTCCCTGTGGCTTCACTGTGTGTGTGTGTGTGTGCACGCGTGCACACGCGTGTGCACACATTCAAGAAATGTTCATTGAATACCCTCTATGTGCCAGGCACTATATAAGGAATACAAAGTAAGCAAGGAGTGTATAGTCCTGTGCCTCTGCAGTTCAACTATCTTGGGTTTCAGTTTTCCTAGAGGTAGTTATAGCTCTTCCAATGTCACCCGCTCTGGTCCTTCATGTCTCTCTGAGGGACATTCTTCCCCTAGGTGAAATGGCACAGCACTATGCTCATAAAGAGGGAGAAGGAGGAGAGAAGAAGAAGGGAGAGGGGAGGAGGGAGAGGAAGAAGGAGAGGAAGAAGAAAAGGAGAGAGGAAAGGTAGGAGGGAGGGAGGGAAGAAAGGAAGCAGGCAGACTGTCCACTTGGAAGCCATGGTGATATCCAGGTAGACCATAGGTCCCGGGCTGACATAGTCATCTTAAGGGTGCTGAAAGCAAGGTCCCTTGGAGTCATCCAATTCTGCCTTGCTCTCTGTCTCATGGAAGTTAATGACAATGTGCTGATTTCATATTTGCCTTTACAGTCCCTTTTCTCTGTAATTGCTTTTAACAGAATACCTAGGCAAGCACCAGGATGGCTTCTTACACCAGAGCCAATGAATCCCAAGTCTTCCACTGTACTTGCAGTTTTTATTGTTACCCTGGTGCATGACTTCTCTCTGCTGCTATGTTGGAAGGGGTGCACAAGAGTCGAGTAGTCATACAGGGAAGAGGAACTTTCTGCCCATCAACTTCAGTTGGCGAATAATGTCCAAGCTCATGCTGGAAAGAGCAAGGAGATTTCTTCTTAATCAAGACCTCTTCAGACTTTGGGGCAGGGCATGGTGGGGAAGGGGAACAAAGCTTCCTTTGCCTTTCTAGAGGCTTGCTGCCTCTCTTCCTTAATTCCAAGTAACCAACAGTAGCTTCCAGAACTATTACACTCTCTCTCTCCTGCCTTCTTGCCACCTTAACTTTCTTGGAAACAAAGTCATGTCCCTAGTTCTCAAAGGAAAGGTAAAAGGGGCAATTCTAAGCCCTCAGTCCCTAACTTGAAATCCAGGGTCCCTTCTCTCCTTTGCACCTTTTTTTCTTTTCCTGAGCCAACTCGCACTGGGTTTCCCAGCATCCAACCGGTCTGAGTAAAGTTGGAAGTGTGTTTGGGCCATGTTCCATGGGGAGAGAAATAATATTGCCCTGCAAAGCCAGATTCAGGCTTTTCCCATGTCTGAGATTCCCTTATAGGAAACAGCAGTATAACATGTTTAACCAAATTATACATCTATATTATAGGACAATCATCACCTCTTACATTTATATGCCACTTTATACTTTATGAAGCCCTTTTGCTTTTGAGTTCTACAACAACTTTGTAAGGCAATAATTATGAAGATGACTTTGTAGATGAAGAAATGGAAGCTTATCTAAGTTAAGTGACTTTTGGGGGGTCAAGTTATCATCAAGAAATAGAAACCATTAATAGGGCTCAAGTTTTTTGACCCTGACGAAGTTACTCAAGGCTTCTTTCATACCACATGGGGCTATCCTGGTGGCAGTTCAAATGACTCTGAGTAATCATGAAAGATGCCTTCCTCAAGAGTCTGTCAATACACTGCTCTTTATTCAGAGAACAGAGATAGGTCTGTTAAATACTGTATTAGTTATCTATGCTACCTAACAAATTACCCTCAAATGCAATGGCTTAAAACAATAAACACTGATTATCTCACACAGTGGGTAAGGAATCCTAGAGAGCTTAGATGGGCGATTCTGCCTCGGGGATTATAAAGTTGCAGTCAAGATGTTGTCCAAGTCTGCAATCATGTGAAGGCTTCACTGGGCTGGAGGGTCTGTTTCCAGAGTTTGTTTACACTCCTTGCAGATTAGGGCTGATTGTTGGCATAGGCCTCAGTTCCTCACCAAATGGACCTCCCCATACAGTTGCTTGAGTGTCCTTACAACATGGCAGCTGACGTCCCCCAGAGTGAGTGCCGAGAGAGGAGGGAGCTATAATCCCCTTTATGACCCAATCACACACCATCACTTCTGCTTCGTTCTGTTCAGAAAGTCACTAAGTACAGTCACACTCAAGAACGGGATTAGCTCCACCTTTAAAAGGAAGGTATATCAAAGAATTTTTAGAAATATTTGAAAACTACCACCAGTGGTTACCCTTTGAGTTATATATATATATATATATATATATATATATATATATATCTTACTTCTCCTGCCACTTTCACTTTTAATAACCTTTCCTTAGTTGAATCGTTATCCTGCACAAGAGAGCAGGGCCCAAACTAGGAGCATCCAAAAACTAGGCTTTTCATGATGATGGTGGTGGTGGTAATAATGGCCAAGGAATCCATAGCCTACTGGAGTACCTGGTTGACTCAGATGGTTAAGCATCTGACTCTTGATCTTGGGGTCCTGAATTTAAGTCCCACGTTGGGCTCTTCAATGGGCATGAAGCCTACTTAAAAAAAAAATTCCACAACTTACTATGTGCTGGGCACTGTCCTAAGAACATCTATACATTAATCCATTTGATTCCCCTAACAATCCTATGGATTAAGTACAATCATCTCCATCTTACAGATAAGAAAACTGAGGCATAGAAAGGTAGAGTCATTTGGCCAAGATCACAAAACTAGTTAGTGATAGAACTGCAATTCAGATCAGATAGTCTGGTTTCACAGTCTTATTCTCAACCACTAAGTGATCTCCTGATTGTGGTGAAGACAAAACCTTTCTCAGACCCTCTCATTCATGTGGGACCATTTGGATTTGGGGGGAAATTAGTCAAATCCTTACAGACCAGGTAAGGAGCTCAGGGAGGAAAGAAAAAAAAATATCCAAAGGGGATGGAGAAAGGTTTACAAAACTCAAGAGCTGAGCCAGATCCTCAAGCACAAACCAAAGCTACCCATGATGACTACAGGAATTACTATAAACCATGGACCATGTAGGAAGCTCAGATTGGAGGTATGAAACTTGGATGCTTTATTTGAAGGTGGTTAGACCATCTGGTAATAAAGTTAACAGGTTTTCAGCAACCTTGCCTTTCTGTGATCTATACAAGCAGATTGGTCCCAAACAATTTACTGGTGATTAATAATTTTTTTCATAATTTTTGTATATCCAAAAATGAAACTATATTATATAGGTGTGCTGGTTTTATTTCTCAATTTGATGTGTTTGTCTCCCTTATAATAACCAAATATATGGGATAATGAAATTTTAACATTTCCTTTGGCTTTACTAAGATAGACCTAGGCAATAACACTAGAGAAGTAGTAGGGCTCTTCTATAAAAATAATACTCACCCATTTTAATTCTGTAGTACAAACTCTCTCCCTAGAATGAAGAAAGGATCCATCTTTGAATGTATATTCATTCAAACTAGCCCTTAGTATTCAAAATATACTAAAATAGAAGCTCTAGATGGGGCTTCTGCTTCAGAATTCTGGCCAGGCTCCAGTAGATATTAAACACCACAGAGACATTATGCTCTACTTTTTAAAAGTCTTCAAGTGTGGTATTCAATGAAAATGTTTTGTTGAAGCCAGAAAACAAATGACACATATCTAGACATTTCATCTTTGGTAAGCATGATCTGTTGGATCAAAGAGGAAGACTATAGAGTGACCTGAGGCTCTGAGATAAACTTTCCTGTTTGTGGAGCAACCCCAAGCCAAAATATGGAATGCTGAAGGCCAAAATTCAGGAAAAAGTCCATCCCTTTCTCATCCCCTCACACCATTCCTCTACTCCTTCATCAGACTTTATATCAAGTGGGAAGAAGGGTTATATCATTCTGTTTTCTGCAGATCTGAAAAAGGGCTATGTTAGGAATATTGTATTTCTCTGTGAGCTTGCAGTCTAAATACTGCAGAACAAAATATGGACTTTCCTGTCAAAAAAGGAAGTGTACTCAGGAACTGGCTTTTTTTAAAAAGTCATACTGAAAAGGGGAGAAGAGTGTTTCTGCATGTATCTGTCTGTGTGTGTGGTAAGAGCAAGGAAATTTAGTGCAGAGAAAGCTCTTCAAATTAGGTTAAAATAGAGTTTATAGATGAAATCTACTGCTTACCTCTGTTGTTATTACATGATCTTACTGTCAATGATTAACAAAGGAGCCACTGTCCCTTTAAGCTATTCAGTGCTATGAGTTCCCAAGTGGAATTTCACCTCTCTAGTGTGTGTGTGTTTGTGTGTGTGTGTGTCCACTGATGGCCAGCTTAAAGGACAAGACAGTGCAGAACTAGCCAAGTTGATGCTGGTCTAATAACATAGTCATGTACATGACATTAGGCTCCAGAAGTTTTCAAATGCGCACTCAGACTCAGACTCTCCTGCCTAGTACATTATTTCCAAGAAGAGCTGGCCCCCAGTCCATACTGCCTGCACACTAAGCAATGATGAAATGCATGTCTTTCCAGAAAAGAATGAGTGGTTTTCAGTTCCCTCTCTTCCCACTGTCTCCCAAGGAGTGAAAGGAAAAGTGGATTAAAGTGCTCACAAGCTTGGAAAGCCACTCACTTACTATACGACAGTTTCTGGGAAAGGCATAGTACTCTCAGTTACAGAATCATCTGAATATGAACCGAAGAGAAGGTTAAGCACCAACGGAGAACTGAATTTGGACTTTGGGGACTGGGAAAATAACATGTAGAAGCTGAAAATTATAAATCCTGCTGGGACATCTGAGAGACCTAGATAGGGTCCTCCCCTTCCATTCTATATCCTTCACCCAACCTCAATAACTTTCTCTTTTTTAGAAAAAGAAACACTATAAAACAAAAATGAAAAATCATTTTTACCCTTCCTTTTACTACACACACACACACACACACACACACACACACACACACACACACACAAATCCTTGTTTCTCTTATTTTGTTTCCATGTTGACATTTTGTTGGCTGCATTTTTAAAAGTAGAGGTTGACTGCGAGGGCCGGAGGAGGGGGGCAGGGCTGGGGTGGGGAATGGGTGATGGTGGTCAAAAGCAGAAAACATCTGGAGATGTAATGTACAGCATAGTGACTACAGTTAACAATATTGTATATTTGAAAGTTGCTAAGAGAGTAGATCTTGAAAGTTTTCATCACAAGGAATAAAATTGTAACTGTGTGAGGTGATGGATGTTAATTAAACTTGTTATGGTGATCATTTCACAATATATGCATAATACAAATCATTATATCTTAAATTGATACGTTATATGTCAATTGTTATATACGTTATATCTCAATAAAAGTGGGAACATTTTAAAAATAAAAGTAGTCCATCAGGTCACTTGCTGTTACTTTGTTTTTAAATCATGACCCTTTTAGCTGTAATGACTGGTTGGCAGCCTTAATCAGATGCTTATGGCTGGTTAATGCCATAAAAATTTGAAGTCAAAATGGAAAATGATTCTTACTCTGCCTTGCTTGCGTCGGCTTCCCCACCAAGCTAACTCTTTAAAAAAAAAAATTCTTATTGCACGTACATAGAACTAAATCAAACCAACCAGTATAAAGGAGCACCTAAGTAAATTGTCCCCCACCCACTTATCCCTTATTCCCAGTCTTATGGGACCAGTTGCAACTGGTGGCCAGCTGGAATCCTGGGTGAAAGTAAATTAACTGGAAACGTCAAATCACTGCTGCAGTCAACTGGAAAAAAGGAACAAATACCAGTGCAGCATGGTCCCAGAGCCTGACTCTGGCTGCCACCCACACAACTGAGAGCACTTTAGTGCAAGCATGAAGACCGTGTCTGCCCTCTGTATATGTGCCTGTAGGACGGAGGCTAGGCCACCAACTTCACTTCTCAGATGCTCTCAATGTAAACATGAAGAGCTCAGAGGGAATGCTTCCTAAAGGAATTGGAAGAGGTGTCTTTCCACATTTCTAACTTGGAATAAATACTGTAACCCTATTTGCTTCTTGAAAGAAAGCTTCAGTCTTGGTTCCAAGTTTTCTATGATTGATATTACCATATTACTATTACTACTACTACTACTAAATAATAATAATAATAATTATATTCCAAGATTAGCATTTCTAATTATCTTGTAAATTTTTGTTTTCTTAGGAAGAAGGAACAAGTAAAAAGTTGCTTGCCTTTTCAAAGCAGAAAAGGTTAAAAAGTAGTAATGGAGTTGATAAGACACTTTCATTGGTTGCAAATTAACCAGTAATAAAGCACACAGTTTTACAATAATAGATTTTCCACAATGCCCTCTCCCCAGATTCTTTCATAAAAAGAGAGAGAAAAGAGAGGAAGAGAGGAAAGAAGGAAGGAGGAAGGAAAGAAGAGGAAGGGAGGAAGGAAGGAAGGAAGGAAGGAAGGAAGGAAGGAAGGGAGGGAGGAAGGAAGGAAAAAATGAAATTCTTATTATAGCTAAGACTCAAATTACATCACCCCAGCACAGCAAAACCTCTTTTGAAATATCTGCCTCTCTATAGGATATACACCTCAGTCTTGCTAAGAATGCAAATTTGGAACTTTAAAACCTTTTGGGAACTTCACAAACTAGAGAAAAGAAATGGCAGATTTGCATCCTTTCTTTCCATTACACCATACCATCAAGAATATATTCTATAATAATTTCCTTCAGGCAATCTCATTCCCAGTTTTCACAGTTTTTTTTTTCCAAGGGAGCAAAACAGACCCACACTTTCTTTACCTAACGCTAGCCTGAAGAATCTACTGAATTCTATTGATTTTTCTCTCTTTGAACACAAGCTCATTAACCTGAAACACTAAGGGGATAACTATATTTCACTGAGCTCTAACTGAGTGTCTGAAAACAAAAAGATCCCAAGACAGTGATACAGCCCTCTCCCTAGGATTCCTTTTTCTCCACCCCTGCAAAAATTCGGCTACAGAAGCTGTGACATTGATTCCATAACCCTAAAGACTTTCGCATAAGTTAGAAGAAGCTCTTTAAATTCATCCTTTTTTATTGTAGTGTTTAACAAAATCAAGGTTCCTGTCTTTCCACTAAATTCAACATTCTTCCAAGCTACAGGGGGTGGGTAAATGTTAACATCAAACAGCAATGCTGTTGCCCCAGCAAGCTTCACTGCCTCCTCTCAGCTAAGCGAGCTAGGGCTCCACTAAGGAACTATCTTGGATATATGGAAATGAGGCCTTCCTAAAACCCTCCAGGGACTCTCTCCAGAAGGAAAAAGCGATCAGGAAAAAATTAGACAACACAGACATCAGAAGCAGCCTTTTAGACAACTCTCTTCAAGAAGCCATAGGAGTGGGGCTGCATTTCTTTAATCTTTCTAATCCAAAAGAATGAGAGATGCGACCCCATAAATAAATAAATAAATAAATAAATAAATAAATAAATAAATAGTAGCTATTTTACCCAAGAAACCAATATAACAATTTTGTGGTCTTGACTTTTGAGATCTCTGGTGAGATCAGATGATCTGTACCCTTCCATTCAAGGCAACAGACGTCTTCAAACTGTTTTTTAATTTGATTTATCCTTTGAAACAGAAAGTGCATTACATTTAACTGGTCTTGCAAAGGGGGTTCTCTTCTCTTTACAAACCGAATTCCTTATATAAATTAATAAAGGTTAAAGATGCTAATATATCACCATTATTAGCTTAAAAAAGAAAACAATATACATAGTCTATAGTATTCTTATGATACAAAACACTTCAAATTCAATTACAGCAACTAAATGGATTTTTATGTTTCTGACCCAGAGCAGTTGTAACAATTCCCACCATCTACTTTAACACGCATTTTTATCAGAAAGGAATTAAATTAAATACAAGCTATTGTAGCCCCTCCCTCCCCAATACTTTCTTTAAATCACTAATAAATAGCAACAAACGACTGTGCAATTTCAGAGAGGAACAGAGAGACAGGTCTGAGGCCTTCCCTGGTTCCACGTCTTCTACGTCAAGTCCTGGAGGCTGGAGCGGGGCGCGGGGCCAGGGGGTGGTCAGGAACCAACAGGAAGGGACAAAGGGAAAAGTGAGACTGAACAAATCCAAACCCGGGAGAGGAGCGAGAGGAGAGGGGGTGGAGTAGGAAGGGGGGGGGGGGAACATTCTTCTCTGCGCTTCTCAAATTAAGTTCAAAATAAAAGGAAAACGTGTGGTTTGAGTAGCTCTTAAAGGGGGTAAGGGGGTAAGAAGGAGGGCCGTCTTTTTATACCAAATTCAAAAAGGCATTTTACATTTTAAATATTCACAATAAAGTAACTTCTAGTCAGTGTGACTCACGATTTATTTACAAAGAGCCTTCAACAGGTTGCTTTAGTCGGCACAGCACTTTGTGGGGGGCCCATCTGGGGCGGCCGCCCGCCCGCGTGGCTCTGCGGTCCCCGCGCCGGGTGTGGAGCCTCGAAGAACACCTCTGGGCGCCCCCGCCCCGGCCGCCCGCGGGGCCTCGGGCGCGAGGGGGCGGTGCGGGCCCCGCGGCAGCTCCCGCCCGGGGGACGCGTCTGGGGGCCCGAGCGGGGCTGGGAGGGTGGCCCGAGGCGGGTTTCGGTTGCGTTATCTATGCAGTGCATTTCGTGGGCTCTGCCTTCTCCTCCGCCCCCGAGTGTCTCTCTCCCCCTGCCCCCCTCAACTTGTAGGTTAAAAAAATAGATATGTACATCTCAGAAAATAGCAAAGGGCCCCGGCAGGGGGCCGGGTCCTCGGGGCCCCGAAGGGCGGGAAGGCGGGGCGCGCGCGGTCCCCGGGGCGGAGGCCCGAGGCCGGGCAGGCGCCGGGGGCGGCGAGCGCTCAGGACGAGCCCTCGGTCTCGGACGCGTGCAGCAGGAGGCCGCCGCCGCCGCCGCTGCTGGACTTGTGCTTCTTCAGCAGCTGCGTGATCTTCTCGTCGTCCGAGTTGGGGTCCAGAGGCTTGTTGTAGTCGTCGTCCTCCTCCTCGTTCTCCGAGGCCCCCTTGAGCCGCTCGGTCTCCGAATCCTGCTTCTTCTTGGCCGTGGCCATCTCGGCCGCGTGCTTCTTCCTCCACTTGGTCCGGCGGTTCTGGAACCAGACCTGAGGGCCAAGAAAGGGGAGGCGAGGGGAGACAGTGGGGGAAGGAAGTGAAGGCCAGCCGCTCCGGGCACACGCTGCTTTGCCCACTTGCCCCTGGTCGTTCCTGCGGGCGGGCCCTTGACAGCCCGCCACCCTCCCTCAGAGACCTCCCTTGTTTGGGCCGCCAAAGTCCGTCTCCACCGCCCCAGCCCCTCCGGGTGTCAGGCACCGACCGACGGCCTGCCGTTGCCATAGCGATAGGAACACAAGAGTATTGAAGTTGTCAGTGAGCGATCTCTCAGAAGAGAAAAAACTTGGACCCTGAAAATAACTTCCCCTAAAAATGAGTCCGCTTTCCTCTCTCCAGTCGGAACGCGAGAACTTCTCACCTTCCTAAATTTGACTTATCATGACTGTGATTTTATTTGCTATTTACTTTCTGAGATTAAGACTTTCAAACAGCCTGAAGTGTACTTGCTGTTTGGTGTGATTTCCGGGAGAAAGCACAGCATTCGCCCCATCACCTCTGCTCTCCTTTTCACGTTTGGATATTTGTCTCTTTCACGTATCTCAAGGCTGAATCCACACAAACACGGTAGGTAAACGCGCCCCTCCCCATTTACACTTGTAATGTACCGTGTAAAGTTAAAAAAAAAAAAGATTTGCTAAGACCGGAAATCTCTAATCACTAATAATAATCAATATGAATGCATGAAAATATTGAATAGGTTAGCCAAAATCATCACAGAAGTTTGTGTGTGTCTCTCTCTCTGACTTAAATGTTTTTCATAAAACCAAATCAAGCTAGAATTTTCATTAGTTATTTTTTAAAAGTGAAATTTTGCTGATTACATTACTTCCCACTGTTAGCATGCCTAGT
Source organism: Prionailurus viverrinus (assembly GCF_022837055.1). NCBI lineage: Eukaryota > Metazoa > Chordata > Mammalia > Carnivora > Felidae > Prionailurus > Prionailurus viverrinus. Next base: position 136,749,423 of record NC_062564.1, on the reverse strand, counting down.
CTTTCAAATATTATTTTAATTTGTTCTCTCCAGGACATGTATTGTATATAACAAATATTTTAAGCCTATTCACAATGTTTGAGATCATGTTTGATATACATATTTTAACCTAAAGCATCAGCCATAAGCAACCAATTTCCCAAGCATTATCCTCTCTTTATGCATCTCATCCATTTTCTCATCCGTTATGTATTTTATCTAGAGAATCAGAATTGTGAAGAAAGCGATTTTTATTTTCCTTATACAGCTATAATAATTCACTTCCAGCCACATAGACATATTTACGGTGACAAATGAAGACTTCCAGATTACTGTGGTAGGCTCTGTACCAACCACTGCAAAAATAATTTTAACTGTGATGGTATTCTAATGGTCACATACAAAATCACTCCTGAAATGCATTTTATGATGCTTGCCCCCCCCCGGGGGAAATACACTCTAACCAGCAGACGTGGCTAACAGTTATTCCTACTTAATTTAAGAAGCAACAATATTACTAATGAAAACAGACACTCTCCCCCCCACAAAAAAAAGTCCCAACTATAATAAACTGAAGAAGAGAAACAAAAGGGAATACAGGAAATATAGGAAACCATTAGGTTTCATTTACCTTGATGGCTCAATCCTTTTATTTTTCAGGGAAAGATTTCTCAGATTTGATTCCCTGGAAATATACTGTATAACTCAATTATAAGATGTGACATTTTAATTATAAAATGTCACAGACTGTAATTTATCTCACAAGTGTTGATAAACTTAGAATTCTTTCATAATACAATAATAATGTCAATTCATTTGGAAAATTGCTATTCCAAAGTTATGGCCTTCAACTAAACTAAAAGTAGATTCATCCTTGCAAAGTGGTTGGATCCTGTGGATATTGTTTTAACCTGCTAGTTAATACAGTGGCTCTATCAGGTTGATTTACATCAGGAAATCATATAACTCGCGGAGCCTGAATTGACAAACAAAAGCTTGAATATCCTTACAAACAGAATAAATAGGAGCTATCTAACTGGCCTGATCTATTCTCAGGGCTGATATTTCGGTAATGCTTTTATTCTCTAATAATGGCGAGTTCCCCCAGCACATGCTGCTATCTAGATTAACCTAATTTCAAAGGCGGGGGCTTGATTCCTTTTGTTCATCAACAGTTTGCCCGCCTGGAGACCCCAGGGCCTTTGTAAGCCCCACTCCCACCCCTTTCGCTGATTTCATCTTCTCCCCCGGCTCCTCAGATCCGCACCCCCGGACGGCTGTTTGTTAGAGGGCGTGCGTGTGTGCGTGTGTATGTGCGTGTGTGTGTGTGCGCGCGCGCGCTGGGGATTGGGAGGACATCCCTCGACGTTTGCAAGGTCCACTCACCTTGACCTGACTCTCCGTCATCCCCAGCGAATAGGCCAAGCGAGCCCTCTCGGGCCCCGCCAAGTATTTCGTTTGTTCGAAAGTCTTCTCCAAAGCGAAGATCTGCTGGCCCGAAAACGTGGGTCTCGTGTGTTTTCTCTTCCCGTCTTTGTCCAACAAAATGGATCCTTGATCTGCAAGAACAGATAAACAAGGGAAGGGGAAAAACGATCGTTTACAAGCGGCTCCACTGAAAATAAACGAACTCAAAAAACAATGTTTTTTGGAAAGCTTATTCTTCGGCAGACATCAGAAGTATCTGGCGCTTCCAGCCCCACCGCGCGTCTCTCTTTGCCTTTTTACGCCCACCTGTTTTTAAAAGCCGGGTGTGTTTGGAACAGCAGTAAATAACCTTCTACCGAGCACAGACGTCAAACAGAAAGGGAGCGCATTGCTGAAGTTTGCCGGAGTCGAATCGCCAGGACCGAGTAAATTGAGATGCGGGGGAAAAAAGCCCTTCTCGCCTCCCAGTCCAGTCGGTGCTCGCTTGGCCCCGGGGGCTTTGCATGAGGATGGCTAGTTTTGTTTGGTTTTTCCTTGAACGCTTTCCTAACCTGTGTCCACACAACAAAGGGCGCCTTGTTTTTTGCACACAAGAGAGCTAAATCGCCCCCAAGTCTAACGCCGCTGCGGCCGAGGGGGGAGGGGGTGCCGCCTTTGTTGGCGGTCCCTACTTGGCCATCAAAACGAATACAATAAAGTCTCCCCGACACCCTCACCCTCCCAGGCCGCCCTCAGTCCCGAGACTTCCCAAGGGAGACTCCACTTGGCTCCCGCAACTTATCTTAGTTACTGCCGCTCAGCCACACCAAAAGAGGTCTGGAGACTTAATGGAAACTTGGAGCACTTGGTCAAAAGCAAAGAACAGAGTAAGAAAAAACCTGGGCAGGGCCTCGAACTTCACCTGCAAGACTAGGAGCATCCGCGGCGGTGGCCAACTACCCAGATAATTAGACTGCGGGACGCCTCGGCTTCAAACAAGGTCTTGGTGGCATGTGCATATTCCCCAGTCCTTCTCCCGCCACTTCGTTCTTCCTCTGGTTCATTTTCGTGTTAGGATGTTGAGGGCCACGATGCCTCTCAATATGTTCAGGCCCAAGGCGTCCCAGCCCTTCGCCACCCTCCCCCCCCCCCCCCCCACACCGGGGGGCCGAGGCAGGTGAGAAAGCTGAGGCCCAGAGGAGAGGAATGGCCCGCATTGACGGCGCTTGCTCCTGCTCCTGCCTCTGGCCTGTCTTCAATGGGCTCACACGGCCCGAGTGTACTGGAAAGGGGGAGGGGGGGGTGGGCTCCTCGAAGGCAAAGAGGTTAGGTGGGGACACCCTGGGCCGAGACGCACAGCAAATACATGCGCTCTGCTCAGGGCTGTGGAGGGCTTGCCGCTATCGTTCCCCACAGATTCTCAGAGAAGCCAGTTAGGCTGGCGGAAGGTGGAGTGGGGCCCTGGCCGACAGGCGGGAGCTGAGAAAGCAGGGGTGTAAGCGGGGGCGCAGTGGCCTCTCCTGCCCTTCCCACCTCTTAAACCCAGGCTGGGCCTGAGTTTCCCCTCAGGCTGTTCCAGAGTAGCCGGGGCCTCGGAGGACACACACGCCCAGTACCGCGTTGTTTTCAACACGGACGCACGCACACCCGCTCCGCGAGGCTTGCTGGACACTTGGAGAGAGGGGGGCGCTTGGACGCAACCACGCGAGCTCAGGAAAGCCAGAATCCCTCAACGAATGCCCTGACCCAGCCTAAATCGTGCGATTCTGGGGCTGCCAAACTACTAGGGAGCCAAGAGAGTGCACCGATCCCCATGCACACCAGGGGCCAGGACCCAAGAGCGAGCAGAACACGCACAGCTGGACTCAAGGGATCGTACTTACGAGGGGTGCAGGCCAGGCGCGCGTCCCTCCAGGGTGGGCTCTGCATAACTCCTGGCCAGAAGATGGGCGTCCGGCCGGGCAGCTCGGCCAGCGGCTTGGGGTACCGACCTACGGCGGCCACGGCCGCAGCGCTGGGGCTGAAGTAGAGCCCGGGCGGTGGCGGCGGCGGACTCAGGCTGCTGAAGCGGGGCAGGCCGGCCAGCAGCCCCGCTGGGGATGAGGCAGCGGCTGCTGCAGCCGCGGCAGCCGCGGCAGCCGCCGAAGCGGAAGAAGCGGAGGTGGACGAGGAAGAGGAGGAGGAGGACCCCGAGGGCGAGGCAGAGGGCAGGGCGGCCCCTGAGGCCACCGGCATGGAGGGCCGGCTCAGGATGTCGTTGATGCCGTGTGGGGTGGCGGCTGAGAGCTGCTGTGGGGGGCTGCCCAGGGACGAGAGCCCCCCCGCGGTCGGGGGCTTCAGGCTGCCTGGGTTGTGAGCGCCCAAAGGCGGGGAGGGCGACGACGAAGAAGACGAGGAGGACGAGGAGGAGGGGGGGCCGGCGGGCAGCGGGGGGTACGCCGCGGGGTACAGCGGGGTCTTCATTTCGGCCATGCTGTGCAGGGCAGCCAGGGGCGGGCTGCTGAGCAGGAACGCGCTCTGCCGGGTGCCCTCCATCGCCCCCACCGCTAACATCCCACGGCCAGGCCGGAGCCGGCAGCCACACAGCGAGGGCGCCGGCCGGCGTCCCGGCGGGGCTCAGGAGAGTGAGAAGTGCCGAGGGCGCGAGCGTGGAGTTGCTCCGCGCTCCCGGAGGCGACCTGCCAACTGGGCCGAGAACGCCGCCGCCGAGAGTTGCTCTCGAAGCTGCGCAGCAGAAATCTCCAAACACGCCACTGGAGAGGCGGTGGCTCGCGGAGATCAGGGGGCGTCCGGGCGCGTTTGGATGTCCTTTCGCTCCTGGGGTTCCTGGATGCAATCTTGGTCTCTTCTCTCTTCCCCACTTTTCCTTGCCTCTCAATGTGCACTACTTCTCATCTTCTCCCCCCAGGGAAATAAGCAAAACAAAACCCAGGCCGGCCCCAGAGTTTGCAACAAAGTTAAGAGTCACCGAATCTCCGCTTTGATGTTGGAGTGTGGGGACTGGATCGCTTTCTTTGGGGAGGTTCAAAGGACTCCAGGTTCCGCCGGACGCGCTCCTCTAATCTTACTTGGCTGCCCTGCTCTTTCGCGGCGAAGCTGATTCGCACTTGGCGCTCGCTGCGCGCCGGGAGAGAGCGCATCCAGCCCGCGGGAGGATCTCGCCTCTGCGCGGACTTCCTCCGCCGGTTCTGCCCCGGGCCGGTGTGCCAGAAAGGGCAGTGCCACTAATCCCCGCCGCTCCCGGATTCGGCGCGCCAACCCGCCTTCTCCTCTGGGCCACTGGGCACTAGAGTTACAATATTGAAAAGAAAAGCGGGGAGAAAAGAACAGAAAAGAAAAGACTAAGTGCGAAAAGTCTGACGGCTTCGGTTACGGCTCCGCTCGTCTGTCCACTTCTGCAAACGGGCCTGGCGACCCCCGCCCCACCCCCCCAGCACCCTCTCTTCTTCTCACTCTCCGCCTTTGCCTCTCCTCTCTCGCATTTCTTCGCGGCTTTACAGGCTTCGTTCTTCTAAGCCCTGTCCTCTGGCCAAGCTGACCCTCTCCAGCGCTTCCACTCCCTCTCTCTGTTCCCTCCTCTCTCCTCTCTCCCTCCGGGCCTGACAGTTCAGATGAAGCTCTCAAAGGTAATAAAACATTTGCATCACTCCCTACCCTTCTTTAGCTGGGGGACAAAAAGGAGGGGGAAGTGGGGGTCCAAAATGAGAACTTTGAGGGACGTCACACGGAGGCGGCCGTGAGGGGCGGGGCCGAGGAGCTGGGTGCAGGCCGGGGGCGTAACCACCGTCTCCAATTGCGCGCAGCCTGGGACCTCGCGTCGCCTCCTGGGCGCGCCCACCCCGGAGCGCCGCGCTCTCTGATTGGCTGAAGAGGACGAGCCGTAGTGCCGCGCCCGCTTGGTTCCCGCCTCCTCCCGTCTCCGTCCCTTCTGTGGGTGGGGCCAGGGGGCGGGGCCTGGCGAGTGGTGCGGTTCCGCCTTGGGGCCAGGGGACGCCTCAATTAATTGTGTTAAATAAAATGGAAAAGTCGCGGGGGGAGCAGAGACGAAGAGGGTATTACTTTTTAAAGAGAAGAATAATGAAAACCCAGACCTTTTATGGAAAAGCAGTTCATATTCTTCCCTCGCCTCCCCCCTCGCCTGCCCGCGTCACCCTACCCACCCCGCTTTCCCCTACGAGCTCGCGACGCCTCACCTCGAACAGTCTGGTCCCTTGTAAAATGGAGCTAATGGAGCGGGCAGCCGGCGCGGCCCTGGCCTAGCTCCTTCTTTTGAAGGGATTAATTAAAGGCCATCTGGGCTCTCTCAGAATTGTGTAAATTAATTTGTTGCTCCTTAAGCCTATAGATGTCCTTAATCCCCTAGTAGGCCGAAGGATCGTCCTCGTCCATTTTTGCCACCTCCCTCTTTCCCTCTCTGTTCTTTCTCGGTTACTTTTCTTTTCATTCCTAGGTCCCTTCGCAATGTTATAATTTATAGATTTACTTAACACACAGAGAACGGAATCAGTTTAATAGGAATATTTGTTTCTCGTATGATGTTTAGACCTGAGAGGAGTGAGCTCTTTTTTTTTTTTTAAGTTTTCCTTCTTTTGATTATTGTTGTTATTTGTTCTGAATTTACACGGGAGCAGAATCTCCAAAATTGGAGTCTATATACAGAAGCATGTAGGTACCCCCTGGAGACTGTAAGTTTTCGAAAACCATCTCTGAACCTGTAGCCCCTTGCCCTCAACTCCAGGGTTGCTTTGAGAGATGGAGATGTCCAGGCTTCCAGGCTGTGGTGATCGGACGTCTAAGATTTAGGAGTTGGAGAGTGGTTTCCTTTATTCCCTCTCTATCTTCCATCCCTGGTCCCTAGTAAAATGATCTTGAAATTGCCGGCAGGGTTGAGCTGTACAAGTGAGAAGGAGGAAGACCCCCGCACATTCTGAGATTTCAGGACGTTGAAGTAACACACCATTGAGGGGTGGTCATTAGAGCAATTTGGATGAGATCATCAAGTCCAAACCCAATTCTTAGAAAATAGAAATAAATATCTCAAGAATAAAATTTGAGTGGCATGACTCATGGGTGGAGTTTGGCTGTGAGTGCCAAAGCACTCATATGGGTCAAAGCCCCAAAACCCAGGAGGGCTTATTCCATTTTGATAACCCTCATTTCTAACACTTTGCTTTTTTAAGAGTGGCAGCTTGAGCTTGAGGTTTTTTGGTTTTGGTTTTGGGAGATTTTTTTTTTTTTTTTAGTTTTTTAAGTTGTCTTTTAAAAATGTTTTTGTTTACCCTTTGCCACTTTTATTATTCATTTCTGAAATCAAAGTAATTTTGTTCTTACTTGGTTCCCTCTTTCCTCTCCACCCTTCTGCATTAACTTCAAGACTGAGCTAAATCCATCACTTCACAGACATTAAGAATCTGACCTGCGGGAAGATGAATTCTTTCCTCCGCATGGATTATGCTGAGTCGGGCAAGAAGAGAGTTCCTGCACGGACCGTCTGCATTTTCTTGCGGGGATGTTCTGCTGGGCCGTGGGTCTAAACCCCAACACCCTGCCGTTTTGGCCAGAAGACTGCGACAGAAGGATGAGGTAGCCCCGGCCCCTGTGGCTTAGCTGCTGGGGCCCCTCCGCCTCTTGCTTCGTTACAAACGAAACTTTTTCTTGCCTCGAGAGATCCCAATTGGCGGTGACACACAATCTCCCTCCTGGACCCGGCTACTGGGCCACCAGCGATCTCCTCATATTCCACCAGGACACCGCATTCTCAAGAACTAGGTAGGAATGGAGGGGGGAGGAGGCTGGTGATCCCCAAATATTTCAATATCCAAAAGAGACCTCCCCTTTATTTCATGTAAATATTGTGACCTGCGAAAGAATCGGATATTTTTCTTTTTTACTTGTAGTATCTGATATGGGGAGGGGTGAAGTAAAGAAACAGAAAACAGAGAGAGAGAGAGAGAGAGAGAGATTCAACTCAACCAACTCGGGTCAACTGACTTTGGTAAATAGTTGCAAAGCTGGGTGCAAGGCGTCTCCACCGTCTGCTTTTACTTATCATTCACATTGAGGAATTAAAATAGCGACATTTTTTCTTAACTGTTACAATAAACAAACTCTGGGGTCTGTGTACCTCGATCCCCGGGGGGCGGGGGGGTGAACCCTGGGCGCCTGAATCCCGCGTGGGGCCGCTCATATTCCAGGCGCACGCTGCGCTGCGCTGAAGGAAAGCGGGTGCCTCCAGCCTGGTGCTGGTCGTCATCGATCTGCTCCGTCTGTCTCCAGCTGGGAGTGGAGAGAGCCAGAGGCGTCTTCAGAGGGGGGTGGTCTGCTTCTGTCACTCGTAGGGAGAGATGGCCCTGCCCCTGCAGGAGCATTACCACCTTGGGGGCTGAATGTTGGAAGAGCGGATCCTGACACTGACCAGGGAGGCCAGTTTCTGATTCGCGCGGTCTTACACGCAGCTTACAAACGCCCTAGAGAGTCAGGACTTTCCCTCAGGGGACCCCCAGGACCAGCACGCCTTTCTGCCCACGACCTAGTAAAGTCAGACATTTCCAAGTCCAGCTAGGAGTAGATGCTAGGAATAGAACGTGTAACACGTGGTGGTCCCCTCGCATCTCTGCACAGTACATATATTGCGGGGGGGGGGGGGGTGCTGTGTTTGAAAGCGAACGATTTGCATTTTAATTGAAAAATTAATGGAAGAGTGAAGCGTGTTGGCATATTCTGAGGTTGCAAAAAGAGCTAAAATGGTAGGGATGAGGAAGGCGACGCGCCTCCCTTGACTTTCTTGAGCCCCTGAACAAATAGACCTGTTTTCAAGTTACTGTTGTTCGCCTGCTGCTACTGTTACGAAGCCTGCGCGATCCTCTTGACCACCCTATCCCTCGGTCTAACCCTTGACTCAGAAACGCCTAGCGCATTTTGATACTTCTGCTTTAAGTTAAAGGAATAGCCACTAAATTCAGGGTAACTCGCAGAAGGAATGCAAATGAAATCTCAGCTAAATGTACTGAAATCCAGCAGTCGGGAATGAATGGTAACTCTTCTTCCCCAAATATATCAAATGTCGGGGTACTCAAATGTAGCCACAAGAAGCCTATTCTATACTCGCAAAAGGCCCGGGACGCGGGCGGGAGGTGGCGGGTATGGAGGGAATTACGTGTGTGTTTCAGGCCAAAAATCTGTCTGAAATGTGTTTGCTTGAATTGCCTAGATGACTTCTTTAATGACTCCACTTCGCCAGCGAGTGGGGCCTGTACCGGCTGAACCCGGAGGCTGGCTGGGTTTATGTTAGTGTTGTAAGAGGGGTCGATCCGGCGGCTAAGTACAAACACAAGGGAGAAAGAAGAATGTCCACAAGCTTGAAACAAGCCGGTCTCCGAGAAGGAGAGCAGGGGAAAGGGTGCGCATGTCTGTCCTCTTGGCCTCCTGTAAACGCTGTGAGCAGGAGCTGGACCCTTGGTTGCTTCTGCTGACCAGCGACTAGAAAGATGGTTTGGGAAGCGTTGGAGCGGGGAGGGGGCCTAGAGCACTGTAGGATCCTGCAGTCCGCGCTCTCCCAATGAGGAGGCCAACACAAATATGGGAGGGAAGCGACTGGGATAGATGTGGAATCCACTACCCAAGAGATCTCGAACCCCAAGCGAGAACATCCCTCAGGGATCTTCCAAGCGGTAGCATGGCCCTCCTGCTGCACAATCGCAGAATATGTACTCAGTTCTCTTGGGGGATACGTGCACTCTGAAGGGAGGGTTCTGAAATGTCCCAGAAGATGGAGAATATAGAGCCCAGAAATGCCCGCAATATCAAAACCCAAATTCAGGAATGAAAGAGTAAATGCAAGAAAACACCAAATTCCTACTGGTCTTGAACTTCAGCAAAGCACACATATGTATATATATGCATATGTGCATATGCATATGGGTATATGTCTGTGTGTGTGTGTGTGTGTGTGTGTGTATAAAATCTCCTCCCCTCCAGCATTTTCCGCAGGGACCCCTGGACTCCAGGGAACCCCTTTGCTTAGGAGTATATTCTGGAAAACGGGATCGGGTGTGGAAATCATGAGCTTGAAGGAATGTCTGTAGATTCCTACACGTTCCTTAAGGAATATAGAGCTGGTCCGGTGTGATCCAGCAGATTAAACAGTGTCTGGTGTGAACAGCCATGAAAAACTTTCACCTGTATAAATAACGTCCACTGAACGTAATTTAGGTAATTTTAAACGAGTCTGTAAGTTAGTTTTTCTTTATGTCCTGCTTAAAGTTGTTGCCTCTGACTTGGGTGTGTCACACACGTGCGGCTCCTGATTCTTCGTGGAGAAAAAGTTCTTTCATTTGAGTCGTTGCTTGGTTTACAAGTGTCTGGGTCCTTCTGAAGTCCCTTTTAAAGAAACCCTGAGCAGCTACCGCCCTCTTGTGGAAAAACTTCTTAGCGTTTCCTTCTGTGTAGGGAAGACCAGCCTCCCCGGTTGTTAAGTGCTGGATTTATTATCTCAATGAGGTGGACCGCCTTTGTCTCACAGCAGCGTTTGTTGATTAGCATTTACTTAATTTTTTATCGGAAACGCCAAATTCATAAAATGAAGTGTGGATCTGACAGTTCTAGCTTTTTCAAATAGCAAAAGCTCTCTAAAATGAACATTTACATTTTAAATCGTTCTTCCTCTCCTACCCTTCTTTACGCTCCATTATTTGCCGCAATGGTGATATAACAAACTTCTATTTTTATTTCTATTTTATTGAAATTATTTTAATTTTCCAATTTTCTTCCCCGTTTACCAAAACAATGCTGTGCCCACTACAGAACACATGGAAAGTGGAGACAATTATAAAAACACAAAGAATGGCCCGTAATCCCACCTTCAGAGGCAAATGCTTCTGATATTTGGCCAATGTGCCTGCTATCTTTTCTCCAGGCTTTACGCTATGCTTTGTTTTAATGGTTGAGATCATATTGAGTATATAATATTGTACCCTTAAGCCCATTTTAATAACCTGCTTTATTCACTTATTGAAGCAGATACAACTCAGCACTGAAGTCTCCCAGACTTAGTCTTCTGTGAAGTGAAGGGCCCTGAACATGTGTTAGAAAGACCTGGATCCAACAAAAGTAATCTTGCACTGCACAGAGGCAATGTGCTCCAGTGCCAGTGTTTCTGCCCTGATTCTTCCACTCACCATTAATCCCGTCAGCTCCTCAGGCACTTTGCCATTAGTTCTTAGAATTTTATGATATAATAATAATAATAATAATAATAATAATAAAATAGCTAACACTGAGTAAACACTCTGTGTTTGAGTACTTTACTGTTCTGAGTACTTTATCATATAAATTCAATAGCAACTCTGAATCTCTGAATTAGGTACCACAACTGTCGCCATTTATAAGGATGGGAAAAGATGATGAAAATTAAAGCCCAGAAAAGTTAAGTAACTCACTTAAGATTACACGCTACTAACTGGGGAAGATGGGGTTTAAACCCCTGGCAGTCTAGCTCTAAAATCTATTCTTTTAACCACCATTTTAAACTGCCCCTCTGACAAATAAAAAAAATTTAATGCATATGAAAGCAGTCTGAATATTGTAAATTGGTAAGCAAATAGAAAGTGAATCTTGGCATATTCCATCACAGAAAAAAAACCACAATTCACATTTCTTAGATAAGAAAAACATTCAAATGGGTTTGGGAGCTTCTTGAATTCCTTTTTAAATTATTCAAATAAAAATGTAATTCCTAAAAATGTTAGGCCTTAGTTTACACACAAGACAAATATTTGAGTTTCAAAATAATTTTGATTTTAGTAACTTTTAATTAACAGATTTTATTTTTAGAGCAGTTTTAGGTTTTAGATATTTTAATTACTTTTTAACTTTAGGGTTTTGTTTTTTTTTTTAGCATACATACACCTGAGCTTCCTATCTTTGTTCCCTGTTCATAGATTTGGTTCACAGATGGTATAGATTGTAGTTTAAAAAGCCAGTCAAAGGCCAAGTAGGCTTCAAAATAAATCAATCATCCTGGCCATTTTACCCTGCGAAATTGCCAAGGATGTAGGTATCCCCTTGGTCACCAAGAATATCTCCTGTTACTTGGGATACTTGGGGTGTCATGGAGTAATGAGTGAATTGAAGTTGTACTAAAGCCATTTTACATCAGTACAGTATAGCTATCAACCAACCAGAAGTGATACTCTGTCTATTAAAATGAATGTAATGTTCATCAGCCTGGAATTCAGCAACGTTATCAATTTCTGATTCATGCTCTATAGCCTCCTAGCTGTCATAGTAGGTAAGTTATTATTTTTTTTTAATAGAAAACTGGCACTCTTGAAGAGATACTGTGTCTAGTGCATTTTCCTCCCTAGGATTGTCTTGTAGAGGTGATCTTGCAGGGATTGTAAACCCCTGCATATATATGGATGAGGTTTCCTCAAAGGATGTGGACCTTCCTCATCTTAATTATTAATGGGAGAGCAGGAAGGAAGAAAGAAGGAAGGAGGGAGATACTTGAAGGCAGGCCTTAGATAATTAGAAAAGAGGAAATGTTTATCTCAGTGTCCCTTGTTTTGGTGTGGATTTCGAGCTCTCCAAGGTGTTTTTAAGGGAGAGGTTAAAAATAAGCACTATCACCAGAGACAAAACTTGATCTTGGAAGGTGGAAACCCTGTGAGGAATCCCAAATTGACGATGAGTACATTGTATAAATTAGTTTATCTAGTTTTATGATACCCATTTTTACACTTCAATTTTCTTTGGACTATTAGTAAGGCTTTGTTTAAATGTTCTAGTGTGGTCTAAGAATTGCTCCTAAAAAGTACAAATCAGCTGTCCGCGTTTGGACAGAATATTAGAGATCTGTGCTTCTCCGAGGCTGTCTAGGTCAGCTATCCAGGTACTCCTCCCTGCCAGCACAGAAGCATTGGCCCACTTTAGTAAGGAGAGCACTAGCATAGTCTAAGATGTTACAATTTCTGTTTTTCATAGAAATGTGCAGTCCCCTGACAGGTTAAGAGATAACAAAACAATGAGAACAAGGACCACATTGGTTTAAAACAAGGTTGTCAACCCTACTAAAACTACTGTTACCTTTTTATAACAAATATTTGGTAATGGCTCTTTTACTACTGTGAAATTATATTCATAGGTAATGTAATCTACCCACCCACATAATTTCCCAAAAAAATCAATACAGAGCTTGGCCTATAACACAAAGGAGAAATAAAAGGAAAATTATTTATAAGGATATAATATGTAATACTATATGTAAATGCACAGGGACTGTCTACACTGAAGACAATGAAATAATCAGATATATATATATATATATAGAATCATAATAAATGCAATCACTGCAAATACAGGCTGATTACGGAGTTTCATATATTTTTTTAATATATAAAATTTATTTTCAAGTTGGTTTCCATACAACACCCAGTGCTCATCCCAAAAGGTGCCCTCCTCAATACCCATCACCCACCCTCTCCTCCCTCCCACCCCCCATCAACCCTCAGTTTGTTCTCAGTTTTTAACAGTCTCTTGTGCTTTGGCTCTCTCCCACTCTAACCTGTTTTTTTTTTCCTTCCCCTCCCCCATGGGTTCCTGTTAAGTTTCTCAGGATCCACATAAGAGTAAAAACATATGGTATCTGTCTTTCTCTGTATGGCTTATTTCACTTAGCATCACACTCTCCAGTTCCATCCACGTTGCTACAAAGGGCCATATTTCATTCTTTCTCATTGCCACGTAGTACTCCATTGTGTATATAAACCACAATTTCTTTATCCATTCATCAGTTGATGGACATTTAGGCTCTTTCCATAATTTGGCTATTGTTGAAAGTGCTGCTATAAACATTGGGGTACAAATGCCCCTATGCATCAGTACTCCTGTATCCCTTGGGTAAATTCTTAGCAGTGCTACTTCTGGGTCATAGGGTAGGTCTATTTTTAATTTTTTGAGGAACCTCCACACTGTTTTCCAGAGTGGCTGTACCAGTTTGCATTCCCACCAACAGTGCAAGAGGGTTCCCGTTTCTCCATATCCTCTCCAGCATCTATAGTCTCCTGATTTGTTCATTTTGGCCACTCTGACTGGCGTGAGGTGATATCTGAGTGTGGTTTGGATTTGTATTTCCCTGATGAGGAGCGATGTTGAGCATCTTTTCATCTGCCTGTTGGCCATCTGGATGTCTTCTTTAGAGAAGTGTCTATTCATGTTTTCTGCCCATTTCTTCACTGGATTATTTGTTTTTCGGGTGTGGAGTTTGATGAGCTCTTTATAGATTTTGGATACTAGCCCTTTGTCTGATATGTCATTTGCAAATATCTTTTCCCATTCCATTGGTTGCCTTTTAGTTTTAGTTTTGTTGATTGTTTCCCTTGCTGTGCAGAAGCTTTTTATTTTCATGAGGTCCCAATAGTTCATTTTTGCTTTTAATTCCCTTGCCTTTGGGGATGGGTCAATGATTATGGAGTTTCAAATATTACTAGTGGCAATGACATTTGTGTGTTGATTTTCAGAAATGGTGAATAATTCTTGAATGAAACAAAGTCTGTCCTTCCCTTGGTTTGCAATGGAAGTTACCTTCTTGGGTAAGTCAGTGTTTATTGAAACCATATAAAAATTCTTTGTGTTTATATATAAAACAGTGAATTCTGGGCTCAATAATAAGTAGATTTTTCACCTACATAAATGTTTATTGGGAAAATTGAAATTTTTACTTTTTGCATCAATATTCTATGTATTATAGGACATCTCACCTCCCTGGGCCCTGCCCATTCATGACGTATTGCTCCCTAACCAATCTGACAAGGGAAAAGCATCTACAGATTTGCCAAATTCCCCCAATGAAAATCACTGTTTAAGAACTTAAACACCTTAGAAAGCATTTAAATACATAGAAAGATTACATAGCATTATCACATATATTTCATTTAATCCTCCCCCAAACCCATGAGAAGTACATCATTACTGTCATTTATTGATGAAAAAATTGCAGCTCCAAAAGGAGATGTGAAAACTCAAAGCCATTCACCACAGCACATCTTTATCATCTCCTGTACTCATCAATCTGGAGCATATAGACAGATGGAATAAATGATAAAAGTCTGCATATAACCCAGAAAATTCCACTGCACCTAGCTTGGCTCTCTGTGCAATACAGTAACCTGGACTGTGCAATACAGTAACCACTAGCTGCAGGTGACTACTTAAATTTAAATTAACTAAAAATGAAATGAAAATTAAAATGTAGTTCCTCAGTCACACAACCACATTTTAATGCTCAATAACCACATGTGACTGGTGACTGCCATATTGGACAGAATATTTCCACCATTGCTGAAAATTTTGTCAGGCAGCACTGCTACATTATTCCAATTTATTGTTAAACTTTCTATTGCCTCCATAAGGCCCACTCTCCCCTCTAAGCTGCTAACAATCTTACACACACACACACACACACACACACACACACACTACACTCAGCTCTTTCTCCACACCTTGGTTTATGCTGTTCTGTGCCTAGAATGTCCCTATTTTTCACTATTGCATCTATTTGCTTACATTTTTATCTCCCTACCGGACTATATACTTCTTGAGTTCAGGACCATACCTTACTCATCTTTGCATCCCCAGTACCCCACACAGTACCTGGCACACGGTCGGAGCCTATCCTAGGCTCAATCAATACTACCTTGCATGCATTTTCATTTTGATCTTCATCTTTCAGGGTAACTGAAAATGAAAATACATGTGCTCCCGTATAGAGTGGATATAACTACAATTAATCTTGAAATCCAGGTTATGAATTAGATTTAAATGAAAGTATTTGGCATTTACTAACTCCCGTCTGTGTGCCCAGTACTATCATGGAAATTTAGTAGATATAAGAAGCATAGGTCTTGCCCATGACAGTCCATTGTCCTTGGAGAAACCAAGTACATACAATATTTGAAATGCCTGGAGATAATTAAGCAATATTTAGTAGAGTTTGTGATTTAAAAGTGTGAAATGTTTCAGGAATACAGAAGTATACAATGTTATTAAAGAGTGGTGCTTGGAAGAGAAAGCTTTTTGAAAAAGGGCCAGTCACTTACATTGGGTCTTAAATGAAAGCAAGATTTGCATTAAAAAAAAATGAGAAAGAGAATTTGGTTTTAAAGAGGAGCATTGTACGTAGAAAGAGAGCATGTAGTCAAGAAATCAAGAAAGAAATGAATGTGATGTTGGCAAAGGAGGAGATGATACAAAAATACATTGTAGCATTTACTAGGTGCTTATTTTGTGCTCTTGACATAAATGGAGAGATGAGGAAAGGGCATTGCTTCATAGAAGTGGACACTTTGAGTTCTTACTGAAAATATGAGCTTTCCTCAAATTTCCCTCTAATTGTGCCAAATATTTGTGTTCTTTCCATTGGTATTTACCTACTATTCCCTGGATCCATTTTTGCAGGATTTGCCTGCCCACACCACAGTCAGGTGGGAAAAAAACAAAAACCAGAATGGAGTCATATGACACTGGATCGGGCCAAGGGAGAAACCAGAAGCACCTCTCCCAGCCCCATGGGATAGTTAGACTTAAAACACGTGGAGACAATGTACTGAAATTAGTAGTTAAGGACGCTAAACCCCACAGGAATAAGAACAGAGAGATTCAGGGTTCCTAAGCCACATTTGAGAATCCTACTTCAGGAGTCTCAGCCAAAGACAAATAAAGTTGTTCAGACCACTAAGGAACAAACGTCATGTCATATAAACAGCCACAGTTCCCAGGTTTGGGGCCTTTCTTCAGTTAGGAGTAGCCTGGATTAGGATTAGGAGTCCCAGAATAGCATGGGTTATTTAATCTTGGAAGATCTAATGTTTCTCATCTTCAAAACATTGATGAGTGAAGGAGAGAGCTGACTTAGGTCATTTCTATGGTGCCTTTTGATGCCCATATTCTGTGGGTCTAATAATCAACCAACATCCAGGTCTATGCAAAAGAGCAATCTAAAGGCTGACATAAAGCAGACTGCAGGGCCAGAACTAGGAACCCACTGAGGAATCCCAACAGAGTCCAAAGAAGGGCAGAAATGAAAATACTGTTCACTAGCTGCTGTGGGTTGGCTTCCAGAGGGCTGGCTTTCTGGGGGGCTGCTACTCGCTGGCTATATGCAATTTCTGTACTTGGAGCAGTGCAGCACACTTGTGATCACAGCTCATTTAGGCACTCACTTTTAACTTAACACTGTTTACATTATGCTGATGTATTACAGCCACGTCAGTCTGCACAGCATTTACTTCTCCAGCATTCTAAGACCTGTGACAGCGGTGGCTCATTCCTTAAGAACTCTCCACCATAATTCCTTCCCAATTATTTGTTCTTTAAAAGAATTATATTACAGGCAAGAGATCTCAAAGACTTACTAGAAGGATGGCATCACTGCTTATCTGCAGTTTGGAATATGAAGAGATACATGGGCAGATACAAAGATGTTTCAAATATTTTGAGAAAGAATTCAAAATATGTTTCTACATTTTAGATGCAAATCAAGCCCAGAAATGGAAGCAAGGTGTGATATTAGAGTTTCATAAAATAACTTGCATTTCTAAAATTTCTGGAATATAGTGAGCAGAAAGAGCACTTTATTAGAAATTGGAATCTTAGGGGGCGCCTGGGTGGCTCAGTCGGTTGGGTGTCCAACTTGGGCTTGGGTCATGATCTCATGGCTGGTGGATTCGAGCTCTTTGTCAGGCTCTGTGCTGACAGCTCGGAGCCTGAAGCCTGCTTCGGATTCTGTGTCTCCCTCTCTTTGCCCTTCCCCCACTTGCACTCTGTCTGTCTCTCTCAAAAATAAATAAACATTAAAAAAAAAAGAAATTGGAATCTTAGGTTCTAGTGCTCAGTCTGGTTTTCCTCGTCCTTAAAAAAAAAAAACAAATTAAAACATATATCTATTCAAAAACTTTTATGCTAATGTTCACAAGTAGTATTATTCATAATAGCCAAAAAGTGGAAGCAACCCACATGTTCATCAACTAATTGATGGATAAATAAAATTTAACATATATTCACATAATGGAATATTATTGGGCAATAAAAAGGTATGAAGGACATGCTTTAATATGGATGAACCTTGAAGACAGTATACTAAGTGAAGAAGCCAGTCACAAAAAACTGCATACAATATGATTCCATTTATGTGAACTGGGCAGAACAGGTAAATCCATAGGGACAGAAAAATAGATTAGTGGTTTCTTGGCAATGGGATAGGGTGAGGAAGCAGAAATGGGGAATGACTGCTAATGGGTACTGGGGGTTCTTTGGGAGATATTGAAAATGTTCTAAAATTAGATTGTGGTAATGGTTGCACGACTCTGTGAATATACTAAAAACCTCTGGATTCATTCCTGGGATGCAGGGCTGGTTCAACATTCGCAAATCAATCAACGTGATACATCACATTAATAAAAGGAAAGATAAGAACCATATGATCCTGTCAATCGATGCAGAAAAGGCATTTGACAAAATCCAGCAACCTTTCTTAATAAAAACCCTCGAGAAAGTCGGGATAGAAGGAACATACTTAAAGATCATAAAAGCCATTTATGAAAAGCCCACAGCTAACATCATCCTCAATGGGGAAAAACTGAGAGCTTTTTCCCTGAGATCAGGAACACGACAGGGATGTCCACTCTCACCGCTGTTGTTTAACATAGTGTTGGAAGTTCTAGCATCAGCAATTAGACAACAAAAGGAAATCAAACGCATCAAAATTGGCAAAGATGAAGTCAAGCTTTCACTTTTTGCAGATGACATGATATTATACATGGAAAATCTGATAGACTCCACCAAAAGTCTGCTAGAACTGATACATGAATTTAGCAAAGTTGCAGGATACAAAATCAATGTACAGAAATCAGTTGCATTCTTATACACTAATAATGAAGCAACAGAAAGACAAATAAAGAAACTGATCCCATTCACAATTGCACCAAGAAGCATAAAATACCTAGGAATAAATCTAACCAAAGATGTAAAAGATCTGTATGCTGAAAACTGTAGAAAGCTTATGAAGGAAATTGAAGAAGATATAAAGAAATGGAAAAACATTCCGTGCTCATGGATTGGAAAAATAAATATTGTCAAAATGTCAATACTACCCAAAGCTATCTACACATTCAACGCAATCCCAATCAAAATTGCACCAGCATTCTTCTCGAAACTAGAACAAGCAATCCTAAAATTCATATGGAACCACAAAAGGCCCTGAATAGCCAAAGTAATTTTGAAGAAGAAGACCAAAGCAGGAGTCATCACAATCCCAGACTTTAGCCTCTACTACAAAGCTGTAATCATCAAAACAGCATGGTATTGGCACAAAAACAGACACATAGACCAATGGAATAGAATAGAAACCCCAGAACTAGACCCACAAACGTATGGCCAACTCATCTTTGACAAAGCAGGAAAGAACATTCAATGGAAAAAAGACAGCCTCTTTAACAAATGGTGCTGGGAGAACTGGACAGCAACATGCAGAAGATTGAAACTAGACCACTTTCTCACACCATTCACAAAAATAAACTCAAAATGGATAAAGGACCTGAATGTGAGACAGGAAACCATCAAAACCCTAGAGGAGAAAACAGGAAAAGACCTCTCTGACCTCAGCTGTAGCAATTTCTTACTTGACACATCCCCAAAGGCAAGGGAATTAAAAGCAAAAATGAACTACTGGGACCTTATGAAGATTAAAAGCTTCTGCACAGCAAAGGAAACAACCAACAAAACTAAAAGGTAACCAACAGAATGGCAAAAGATATTTGCAAATGACATATCAGACAAAGGGCTAGTATCCAAAATCTATAAAGAGCTCACCAAACTCCACACCCGAAAAACAAATAACCCAGTGAAGAAATGGGCAGAAAACATGAATAGACACTTCTCTAAAGAAGACATCTGGATGGCCAACAGGCAGATGAAAAGATGCTCAACATCGCTCCTCATCAGGGAAATACAAATCCAAACCACACTCAGATATCACCTCACGCCAGTGAGAGTTGATGGGGGGTGGGAGGGAGGGAAGGGTGGGTGATGGGTATTGAGGAGGGCACCTTTTGGGATGAGCACTGGGTGTTATATGGAAACCAATTTGACAATAAACTTCATATATTGAAAAAATTAAAAAATTAAAAAATTAAATAAAAAATAAAACAATAAAAAAATAAAAAATAAATAAAAACCTCTGAACTTTAAGTGGATGAATTTTATGGCATATGAAACATACCTCAATAAAACTTTTTTTTTTTTAACATGTATTCATTTTTGAGAGACAGAGACAGTGCAAGCAGGGGAGGGGCAGAAAGAGAGAGATACAGAATCCAAAGCAGGCTGTCAGCACAGAGCCCTGTGCGGGTCCCAAACCCACGAATTGTGGCATCATGACCTGACCTGAAGTCTGATGCTCAACTGACTGAGCTACCCAGGGGCCCCAAACTATTCTTTTAAGAAAGAGATTGTGGGGCACCTGGGTGGCTCAGTCCATTGAGCATCTGACTTCGACTCAGGTCATGGTCATGATCTCATGGTTCGTGGGTTCAAACCCCGCATGGGGCTTCGTGCTGACAGCATGGAACCCACTTGGGATTCTCTCACCCCCTCCTCACTGCCTCCCCTGCTCATGCTCTCTCTCTCTCAAAAATAAACATTTAAAAAAATAAAAAAGAGAGCGATTGTGTAAAAACACCAAGAGGAAAATACTCCCTTTGGTCAGGAGTCATTGTCATCTTCACCTAAGGAAATTTGCTGGGAGGGAGACGACAAATTGCCAGTAGCTAACAGAATAGATACCAGAGGACACGCACATGGGAATGACTGCCTTACCAAAGGAAGATTAAAGTAAGACATAATAACACAATACGAAACAATGACTTCAATTTACTTGTTCTCCTTTCAGGTTTGCCTTATGTGTCATATGTAAACAAGATGTAATTGGCTTGCAGAAAACAATAAATATGCGTTTCAGATACCTTTTACTGTTTCAGAATCATAGAGTCCATAAATCAGTCCCTGCCTGCCCTAGAGACAAAGAAAAAATATGCAGAGGATTAAAGCCAAGAAGTTCTGATGTCCTACTGGGTGTTAATTCTACCTCTTAATCAAGATCTGACTACGAAAAAGAACATAAGAATACTATAAAGATTTAAAGTTTTTCACTCTTCTCCATAACTCACACTGTAAATACGCTCATTAGGACATTCACTAGAGCAAGAAAATTGAGATGTTGTTGCAAGGTTCTGTATAGCAGAATCTCTGCCAATTAGGATGAACAATCCAAGTCCATATGCTTGCTCTATAAAGCTCTGTAATATCAAGGTACTCCATCCTGCCTCTGCTTCCTCAGAAATAGACTATATTCAAAGAATAGTAAAAAGGGAATTAAAAATACTTAATAGCTTAATCACACTTAGTCATATATTTGTCCAATGCAGATACTGGTGTGCTGGTGATATAGGTATAAGGCATTATCTTGAGCCAAGAAAATGAATCAGATATTTAATGGGTCTGTGGAAACAAATTTTCTTGTAAAATTACAAAAATGCAAGCCAATAGTACACTAAATTATAATAAAGTTTTTTGTTAAAATTCTGAGCAGGAATGTTGTACACTATATACGTATCCTTTCCCTGGAAGGATTAGGTATTCTGCAAAAGAATGCTTGAATTCTTTTGCAAGGAATACAGTGTTCATTCTTTTATAGATAAATATACCTTGTAGGCTAGTCTACAGAACAAGGGGATGAATTTTCCCCATTTCATTATTTCTATATATTAAAAGCATGGGGCAAGAAGTGAGACCCTAGTTATCAACTAGCCAGTTCTGTCTAGATATCTAAATTAAAACTGAAAATGCCTTACAGCAGAATATCAGGTCAGAAGCTTAAATCTCTGGAGAGTCAACAGGAGTAGTTCCTACTCTATCTAGCACTACAGTGCTTTATCAATGATTCCTTTTAAAAAGTAAGGCTTTGTCTAGGGTGCCTGGGTGGCTCAGTTGGTTAAGCATACCACTTCAGCATGGGTCATGTTCTCACAATTTGTGGGTTTGGGCCCCACATTGGGCTCACTGCTGTCAGCACAAAGCCTGCTTTAGATCCTCTGTCTCCCTCTCTCTCTTTCTGCCCCTTCCCTGTGTGCACACTCTTTCTCTCTCTTTCAAAAATAAATAAACATTTTTTAAAAAAGTAAGGCTTTGTCTTTGGTTAAAATCAAAAGTCC
The DNA here is from genome assembly GCF_022837055.1 of Prionailurus viverrinus. Lineage (NCBI taxonomy): Eukaryota > Metazoa > Chordata > Mammalia > Carnivora > Felidae > Prionailurus > Prionailurus viverrinus. Next base: position 136,727,773 of record NC_062564.1, on the reverse strand, counting down.
CTGGGAAGACTGAACAATAAGCCTTAGCAATCATATAAGTCTGGACGTAATGAATTTAGCAGGGTATAGGACTTCTTGGCTACACTGAACATCTGAGGGCTGGGGAAAGAGACCATGCTGGAGCAAAGAATCTTTACAAAAGATGGAGTAAGAATAAGGGAGTGGCTCCAATAAGCCTTGACTTCAGAATTACAGAAGTGGAGAACTAAATCACAGAGCTCCCAGGTGCCACATCATTTCAGGGAGTCAGGAGATATGCACAGGAAGTAGGAATATAAAGCCTTTGTACAGTTTCCCAAAGTTAGTAACTTAAGCACACTTCCCCCTCAAAGCCTAGGTGTTCTGTGTGCTTATATTTAGGGACAGCAAGTAAGGATGAAACCTGGCAGACTTCCTACCACTGTTGAGCAGGTCTTGGGGAGAGCTTATCTCCCAGCAGGGCATATTACCTGGTGCGTGTGTCCCTGTGTCCGTGTGTGTGCACTGGAGAAAGTGGGCATGCAGAGGAGGGAGGCTATTTGGCCTTCCACATACGAAGGGCTTACGTTTTGTTAAGTTACTTCCATAAGAGAACATGTACACAATCACAATCATATACGCCGACCTATGGAAAGAAAAAAGACAATCATCTTTCAGTTTTAATCCTGTGTCCCATTACCCAACCACATAGCCTTTGTAGAATCTACATTAATATTTTTAATAAGTCTTGTAATTACCCTGTGAATAATAAAAATGCATATGTTAAACATGCTAAATTGTTGAAGGTAAAATAGACCATAGTTTTCGTAATCCCATTTTGGAATTCATTTATCCGTTAATATACCAGGAACTTCAAACACTGGAAGCAGCTTGTGCCCCTATCAACCTTTGACAGTTTCTGATGTGATGGGTCAGCTGCTAGGAACAGAGGCAAATAAACTTAACTTCTGGGGTCTGCAGTAATGGAAAAGGGGTAACAGAATTTTCCTGGTCTAAGAAGGGACCCTGGGACTCTAGTAAAAAGATTCTTAGGAGTATCCCTGGCATTATTATTTGGACACTATATCACAAATCTACTTCTGTTTGAATTATCCTAATATTTTCATTTAAAAATGAGTAATTTTTAATTTTTTAAAGTTGTTATTTAAATTCCAGTCAGTCAACATATAGTGTAATATTAGTTTCAGGTATACAATTTAGTGATTCAACACTTCATACGACACCTGGTGTTCATCACAAGTGCTTTTTTTTTTTTTTTGAGAAAGAGAGGGTGCAAGTGAGTAAGGGGCAGAGAAAGAATCCCATGAGAGGAGAAAGAAAGAGAGAGAAGTGGGGCACACCCGGGGCTCGTGTTTTACCCAAAACGGGGCTCTTGGTTACCCGATGTGGGACTTGAACTCACGATTCAAGTGATGATGACCTGAGCTGAAGTCAGATGCTTAATGACTGAGCCAACCAGGTGCCCATAAGTGCCCTTCTTAATCCCCATCACCTGTTTCACCCATTCCCCTCTCCCACCTCCCCTCTGGTAACCACCAGTTTGTTCTCTGTAGAAAAGAGACTGTTTCTTGGTTTGCCTCTGTCCCTCTTTCCCCTATGTTCATTTGTTGTTTCTTAAATTCCACATTTGCATGAAATCATGTGGTATTTGTCTTTCTCTGACTGATTTTGCTTTGCATAATACTCTCCAGCCCCGAGTAATTTTTTATTTAGATAAATAAGAATTATTTACATAATTTAGATTTCTTGTTTAGATAACCCAGAACACCAATCCTCTCCTTGACTTTAAGGATATAGAATATAGTCTTGTTCTAAATCAGCTAGTTGCTGAGAGGTATAGCACTTCTTAAAGGAGCCTACTGATAACTTGGTTTGTATATATAAAAAGATAACTAGCGATGCAGGGCAGAGGCTAACTGGTAAGTACCATGCCAGTGGCCTGGTCAACTAGTAGTGATGGGAGTTCATTGGGAAGAGAACCTCTGGTTAGAGAGAAAGTTGCAGGTAAGACAGAATTGAATCTAAGCTGGGCCTTTTCACTTTTGAATATGTGTTTATGTGTTGTCCCCTAGACTGCTTGTGCAGTTTTGCGGAAAGCCAGAGGGAAGAAAATGCAATGAAGTAGAGTGAAGTTTCTAAAGACTGGGTATAGAAAGAAAGAAAGAAAGAAAGAAAGAAAGAAAGAAAAAAGAAAGAAAGAGAACGGATGTTTAGGGTAGGAGAATAGGTAAAAAAAACTTCCATCAGGTAAGCAGGAAATGTCCATTTGACGGAAAGATTTGGGGAAGAGTTGGTAATGTGAGAAGGGAGGAAAGTCAAGAAAGTTGCCAAGGTAAATATGTGAAAGGATCAAGAAGAGGTGAATAAAGGGTTACTTAGAGGTGGGGTGGAGCTACGACTGCACGAATGCTTTAGGGTCCGATGTCCATGACTGCAGCCACCTCCCCAGGACCACTCGTCCTGCACTAGAACCTGGACTGTTGAGGGATTTGTGGATGGCCAGCACTGTGGCCAATGCTGTGGAGGCAAAGGACTGACCCTTGAATCCTTTTTCTTATTGGTCCAATAGTTGGTTCTATCTTTTTAGGGTGGAGGCATGGGCTTGAGGAAGACAGCCTTCTCAGCCTGGCCAGATCTCAGACTTTGCAGAAACTAGAAGTGGCCCAGTAAATGTGATCATCTTTATTTGCACTTTTTATAAGAGGTATAAAAAGTACTGTTGTAAGTAGCTTATTGGCAACGCTCATCTCTTCCGTCAACCAGTTAAAATGCTGTTACTGTTTCTCACTTTTATTATATCAGAATAGTTTAAAAAGTAAAGCTGTGCCCTTGATTCAGGATTGCTGACAAAAGAGTTACATTTAAACCTGTTACTCAGGGAAAATACCTATTAGTTTCTCCTAAAGAGCTTATTATAATGGTGATTCAAGATAGAAATTCCCAATATCCTCTGACTCCCAATCAAGATTCAATTAACAGGAAAGGAGATGAAACATGAACTAGCTCTATAACAGACTCGCATTGCCTTCATCTCCATAGTTAATTGATGTGTCACATAATGTACCTCTTTCAGGACCTGAGCTGTTCACCTGCAGAAAGAGTGCCCCCTGGTACTATGTTTGTACACCGCACTGATTACAATGTGTAGCTTTTTTTTAATCACAGAGGAAAAGACTTATCCATTATGTATGACTGAAGCAGACCTACTCTAAGCTATCTATTTATATCACTTCATCCTGACCTTTGTTTCCAAAATTTGTCTAGTAAAGCAGCACGCACCAACAGGTGCTCCTTTCTGTAGTTAGGAGAAACTGCCAATTATTTAAAAAGAGATATATTTTCCTGTCAGTTGATTCAAATGCATAAAAAATCCAGTCACCCAAATGACTAAAGATGCCAAGTCACAAATGTGATTAAATTCTGAGTGAAGTGAAACATTATTCAGCCATAAAATACACATGGCCAAGCGAGTCCTACCTCCTCTGTTAATAGGCAGAGAACTGTTGCTGGAACTTGTACCTGGAACACTTGCTACAGAAGCCGAGCAGAGGGTGATGGGACTTATATTTTTAGCCCTAACACCACAGGTACTTGAAATATGGTATGTTTCCACAGCATATTTTGATAACTAATATTTTCCCTTAACAAAGACAAGATAGAATTCGTATCACGTAACTCAGTTTAATGCTAGGGTTAGAATAAATTAGTTTCACAAATGGAATTTTAAGTAAGAGTAAAAGCATTGTTAAAAAACAAAATCACGGCATAAGAAGATTCCTGCACCAATGGAATGAAATCTAATAAAGGCGAGTGTGCACGACACATAGGAATAGAAAAGCAGGCACCCACCAGCATGGGTCAGGAAAGCACAGACATAGCCGAAACCGACCTGCAGACATGAGCTTCCAAGATAACTTGGCCCACCTTATGCACACACAGCTGATGGTCCTTGAGTGGCAGGGAGCAAGGTGAGTTGCTCAGATTCATCTTTCTCGTTTCTGAGTAAAAGTGAAAAACACTCTGAAATCCTCCTTTGAACTTTCCCTCAGTCCAAAGTGCAAATTCTCAGTTTAGAGATTTGAACTGTGACATTTCACATTGCAACCCAGGGCACACACACATGTGGAGAGAGATGGTGTCCTCTAATGTTTTCTATTCTATTTTATCCTTTATCATTCTTTTTAAGTTCTGATGAAGACACATGTTATGGGTTGAATTGTATCCCACCCCAAATTCCTATGTTCACATCCTAACCCCCAGTACCTCAGAGGGTGACCTTATTTAGAGATGGTATCTTTATAGAAGTCATTAAGTTAAAATGATGTTATCAGAGTGGGCCCTAATCTGGGATGACTGTTGTCCTCCTAACAGGGGAAATTTGGACACAGAGACCTGCACAGAAGGAAGATGATGTGAAGAGACACAGGGGGAAGATGGCCGACTGCAAGCCAAAGAGAAAGGCCTAGAACAGACCCTTCCTTCACAGCTTTCAGCACGAACCAACCCTTCCAACACCTTGATTTCAGACTTCTTGCTTCCAGAACTATAGGATGATAAATTTCTGTTACTTAAGCCACCCAGTCTGTCATGCTTTGTTATACGTCAGCCCCAGCAAATTAATACAACACACTGAATAAATTTCATGATCCATTAATAGGCCATGAATAGCAGCTTGGAAAAAATGCATCTGGTCTCACCACCCTCTCCAGCATCCTCTGTCCATCTTGAACATGTGTGATGACAGAGAACTCACTACCTTTCAAGGCTGGCCATTTCATCTCTGGATATCTCTGACAATGCCAAAAATCTGATGTCTGTTAACTTTGTCTCACACAGCTCGACTGCCATCTTTTGGTCATTCAGTGAAGTCAGATTTCTCCTTATCATGCCAGTCTTTCACCTGGCATCGGTATTCTGGGGCTACCATATTTGTCCCAATGCCTCCTGTATATTCTCTGCTTTCTTTCAAATTGTTTTCTTCCTGTCCTGTGAATGGATACAGACCTATGTCTCTGCCTTTTTTGCTGACCTCTCCTGCAAAGTGGGATCACCTGCCCTTCTCCTGCTGGCCGACACCCAGCCTGTCCTAAAGGCTTGGCCTATCCTCACCTTTACAAATCATTTTTTGATCTTGCCAACTTGGGGCAATCTCTTCCTTGTCAAACATCTAATGCCTTGTGGGGTGCCTGGGTGGCTCAGTCGGTTAAGCATCCAACTTTGGCTCAGGTCATGATCTCATGGTCTGTGAGTTTGAGCCCCGCTTCGGGCTCTGTGCTGACAGCTCAGAGCCCAGAGCCTGCTTTGGATTCTGTGTCTCCCTCTTTCTCTCTCCTACCGCACCCCCCCCCCCACATGCTCTGTCTCTCTCTTCTCAAAAATAAATAAACGTTAAAAAATTAAAAAAAATATCTAATGCTTTGTGCTAAATAGTAATTAAAGATGGGCTTGTATTTATCAGTGTTTAGGCAAATGGAGTTTTGAGAAGTTACTGAATTTCTCATTTAATAGAGAGAACTTGATGAAATGGCAGCTTCAAGCACCAGATCCTGGGTTGACATACTGGAGTTAGTACCTCCTAACCCCCTTCCTTTGTTCAAATCAGTTTTTCCCTAAGTCTTTTTTTTTTTCTTTTTTTCTTTTCTTTTTTAAAGTAGGCTTCACATCCAACATGGAGCCCAACACAGGGCTTGAACTCACGACTCTGAGATAAAGACCTGAGCTGAGATCAAGAGTCGGATGCTTAATTGAGCCACCCAGGCACCCCTCCCAAAGTGTCTTTTTTTTTTTTAAATGTTTGTTTATTATTTAGAGACAGAGAGACGCAGAGCATGAGCAGGAGAGGAATAGAGAGAGGGGGAGACACAGAATCCGAAGCAGGCTCCAGGCTCTGAGCTGTCAGCACAGAGCCCCACGCGGGGCTCGAACTCACCAACCATGAGATCATGACCTAAGCTGAAGTCAGTTGCTTAACCAACTGAGCCACCCAGGCGCCCCCCAAAGTGTCTTCTAACCAGACTTCTCTCTAAGTAACTAGAAGCTCTGAATCAACAGGCCAGGAAAGAATTGCATTTTCTCATAAATCTGAAAGTAGGTTGCTGACAGAATTGTGTAGACCCCCAAAGCCTCTCTTCCCATCTGTTTTTTCCCTTCTCCTCTCACTGTCCTTATTCTATGCACCACCTTGTATGATCTCTGCCCCTTCTGTGGCTATGAAACATTGATGCCTCTCTCACCAGGTCTCTTACTTGAGCTCTACACTCACCTGTCCAATAACTGATCTCATAGGCTCCTCAGACTCCACAGCTCCAACATTGAGCCAATCATCTTCCTTTCTTCTTCAGTATTTCCCACCTCAGGGAATGGTCTAATCATCCACCCATTTGCTCAAGCTAGAAACATGGATATCACTGTAACTCCTTCCCCACCCCCTAGTCAGCAGGCATAGCTATTATGGATTCCACCATCTTAGTATCTCTTGAATTAACCTCTTTGCATCTTAAACTCTGGCCACTGCCCAAATTCAACCTTTCAGCATGTCTCACCTAGGTTACAGCACCACCCTCACTTGGTCTCTTTGCTTCTGTCTTCCTCCATGCAATTCATGTTTCCCCTGCAGTGTGAGTAATCCTTCCCAAATGTGAATCAATTATATCATTTTTGTACCAGTCAGTGTCCAGCCAAGGAACAAACTACTCTGAAAAATAGATGTAATTTCATACTGAAACTTGGTTACACAGGTGATGAAGGAGCCTAGAAGTCAAAGAAAGGATGGAGAGGCAACATACAGATTAGGATCAGCAGAAGAAAGACCCATTACCACCAAAGCTTGGGGGAGGGACAAAGGGGAATGTGGTTGTTACTGGAGTCCAGAGTCTGTGGTCAGTCAGCACAGGTGGGAATGACATCCAGCCTGTGTAGTGAGAGACAAGGCCACACAGCAGGTATAGCTGCAGCTGGCAATGCTGCCTAAAGTGGAAAGAGTTAAGAAGAAGCACTCTGATGTCTGCCTTCCCACCACCATCCAATTTTCCAACAGGATTTCCCTTTGGCCAAACCCAGCCAGAAGCCAACAGATGCTAGAGCCTGGGAAATGCAGCCTGCAGGGATCAGATGGGGAAGTACAAAGGAAAGGCTATGAAAGGATCTGGGAGCCATCAGGCCCAGCACTGGATGACTCCCTCCCAGAAAAGTGAGTGTCCCATGCCTAAAGCCTTCAGCGAAAAACACATCTGCTTGCTAGGGAAGACAAGGTCCTGTACTCTTACTTTGGCTCCTGCCTGTCTCTTTAGGGTCACCTTTTACCAAGCCTATGAACCCTGGCTTACCCACACACCCAAAGCAGTGGTCCCAGTTGTCTACCTGCAGTTTTCTAACTATGCCAAGCTTGCTCACCACGAAGCCTTTCTTACTACTACTCCCCCGAACTGGAACCCACTTGCTAACCCTTCCTCACCTTCACACACCAGCTCCCACTTAACACCACTTGTGCTTCCATACACCTGCCAGCTCCCTGGGAAGCCTCCCAGAGCCTCTCACCTCCCACTCTCCCCTATTGGGTGCCCTTTCTATGTGTTTCCATGGCACCCTGTGCTCATCTCCAGCATAGTATTACCCCTAGTTCCCAAAATTGTCACTTTTCCGGTCTTCCTCATTAGAATGCAAACTCTTTAAAGGTAAGGACACTTTTTATTATTTCTCCCTCTCAATACAAAGCATAGTGCCTAATACATTTAGTAAATACTTGTTGAATAAATGAATAAATTTGGTTTTAAAGAAAGTTATACTTCACTTAAGATGACAGGGCCAATTCAACTCAAAACTTATGACTTCATTTTTCAACCACAAGGTTATTTTTAAAATTTACTCCAAATATTTTTAATACTGGAAAAAGTTTCCTTTCTGGATACCAGGGAGTCCCTCCCAGATATTTTTGGAATATGACTTGAAAACTGAAAACCACCTAAAAATAGAAACTAAGAAAGCTAAAGAGTAATCAGCATTTTAATATTCTCCAAGCTATTTAAGGGTATCATTTTTTTTTTAATGAATAGCATTTTACTTAAAAAAATTTTTGTTCCAAATCATAGTAGGGCAGTTGTTCTCAAAGAGTGGCCTATGGAACCCTAAGAGTCTCAAGACCTTTTCAGGGGATCCACCAGGTCAAAACTATTTTTATAACAAAACCAGGACATGTTGGCCTTTTTCACTATGCTGACATATATACTTATGGTATAAAGGCAGTGGTGGTTAGACTACTGTTAACTTAAAATGAATTCAGGTCATGGCACCAAACTATACGAGTAGTCATTTCATCCTTCACCACCGTGCACTTATAGATAAAGACAAACTAAATAATGACGTTTTTACTTAATAATGTCCTCAAAGAAGCTGTAAAAATTTTCAATCTTATTGATATTGACCTTTGAGTAAATATCTTTTAATGATTCTGTGTCATGAAATTGGAAGTATATGTAAAGCACTTTTGATGCATACCAAAATATGATGGTTGCCTTGACATAGAGCTCGTTTGTGGTTAACTTGTGAGCTGAGCTATACATTTTTCCCTCCCTGAAAATACCATTTTTACTTGATAGAACAATTGATAGACAAACAGACTTAGGTATTTGGCAGGCATTTTCTCAAATATAAACAAGATAAGCCTTTCACTTTAAGGAAAACAACTGACAGTATTTTGTCAATGATAAAATGTAAGATTTCAAGCAAAACTTTTGAATATTTTATTTGCCACCATTAGCTTAACCACTTTTTAATATTCAAAAATTTAATTTAATTAACAATTAAAAACTTTAGATGACATTGGTGATTGGAAAAATGATTCCTGTTGTCACCATAAACTTTTAAATTACCATAAACTTAGTGGTTTAAGCCATCACAAATTTTTGCTTTATTTATTTATTTATTTATTTATTTTTAAAATTTTTTTTAACGTTTATTTTTGACACAGAGAGAGACAGAGCGTGAACAGGGGAGGGGCAGAGAGAGAGGGAGACACAGAATCCGAAACAGGCTCCAGGCTCTGAGCAGTCAGCACAGAGCCCGACGTGAGGCTCAAACTCACGGACCGTGAGATCATGACCTGAGCCGAAGTCGGACGTTTAACCAACCGAACCACCCAGGCGCCCCACAAATTTTTGCTTTATAGTTGTGTTGGCTAGAAGTCCAACACAGGTCTCTCTGGACTAAAATCAAGGTAAGGCTGTCTGGAGGCTTCTGGGGAGAAATGGTTCATTTGCTTTTTCCAGATTCTAGAGGCTTCCTTGGCTTGTACCCTTCCTCTGTCTTCAAAAGCAACAGAGTGGGGCGCCTGGGTGGCTCAGCCAGTTTAGCATCCAACTTTGGCTCAGGTCACGATCTTGCAGTTTGTGGGTTTAAGCCCCGCGTCGGGCTCTGTGCTGACATCTCAGCGACTGGAGCCTGCTTAAGATTCTGTGTCTCCCTCTCTCTCTCTGTCCGTTCCCCCACAAACTTTCTATCTCTCTGTCTCTCAGAAATAAATAAACATTTTTTAAAAATTTAAAAAAAAAAACAGCAACAGAGCATCTCTGACTTCCGCTTCTGTCATCGTATGTTTTTCCTCTGACCCTCTCTTCTACACCTTTTTTCCACTTTTAAAGACCCTTGTGATTACATTGCACCTACCTAGATTATCCAGGCTAATCTCCCTATTTTGAGCTCAGCTAATTAGCAAACTTCACTTCATCTGCAAGCTTAATTCGCCTTTGCCATGTAATCTAACATATTCACAAACTCTGGGCGTTAGGGTGTGGACATCTTTGGGGAACAATTATTCTATCTACAAGGTAGTGATTTTAACAAACATGATTTTTTTTATATTTTAAAATGATGTGTATCAACATTTGAAAGATCTGCATAATTTAGTGAATCAACATTTTTGAAATGGACGAATAATTGATCTTGAAAATCATGCATGGGTAAAAAGATCCATTCAAACTGCAAGATACATGGATTTCAGATTCTAGAGTACAAAAATTTTATTGACATGGTTTCAGATTCTAAATTTCATTCATCTTTTAGAAACTAGTACTTGTTGAGTTTTGATGTATCATCAAAGAAGAATATATACAATTATCTGAAAAGGCTACTAAGCCACTCCTCTTATCCAATTACATATCTGTGTAAGCCCAGATTTTCTTCATGTAATTCAACCAAAACAACAGTATATTGCAACAGATTGAATGGAAAAGGAGATAAGAGAAACTAGATACCTTCTGTAAAGCCAGACTTTAAAGAGGGTTACAAAAATATAGAACAATGCCACCCTTCTCACTAATTTTTTTGAAAACATGATTATTTTCATAAATATGTTATCCATATTAACATGTTATATGTTTATTATTGTTACTTCTAAATGGATTAATAAATTCACATTTTTAAGTTCCTACTTTTCATTTCTAAAACAATGTATATTGATAGACATGACTTACATAAGCAAATGCTTTTTAATTTTTTAATTACTTTATTTTTTTATTTTTAAAAGTTTTTATTTAGGAGGCACCTGGGTGGCTCAGTTGGTTAAGCATCCGACTTCAGCTCAGGTCATGACCTCGCAGTTTATGAGTTCGAGCCCCGCATTAGGCTCTGAGCTGTTAGCTCTAACGCTCCCCTGCCTGTGCTCTCTCGCTCTCTCTCAATAATAAATAATAAACATTAAAATTAAAAAAAAAGTTTTTATTTATTTTTGAGAGAGAGAGAGAGACAGAGACAGAGTGAGCAGGGGAAAGGCAGAGAGAGAGAGGGAGACAGAGAATCTGAAAGCGGGCTCCAGGCTCTGAGCTGTCAGCACAGAGCCCGACATGGGGCTCGAACTCACAAGCTGTGAGATCATGTCCTGAGCTGAAGTCAGATACTCAACCGACTGAGCCACCCAGGCGCCCCAGCAAAAGCTTTTTTTAAAAAATGTTTATTTATTGTGTGAGAGAGAAAGAGTGCATGCATGGGCATGCGAGCAGGGGAGGGGCAGAGAGAGAGGAAGAAACACAATCCGAAGCAGGCTCCAAGCTCTGAGCTGTCAGCACTGAGCCGATGTAGGGCTCAAACGCTGAGCCAAAGTCAGACACTCAACCAACTGAGCCACCCAGGCACCCCTGAAGTCCTCAATAATTTTTAAGAATATAGTGGAGTCCTGAGACCAAAATGTTTGAGGACTGCTACACTAGAGTAACAATTTTTCTAGTAAAAGAGAATATGTGATCTTTATACTCTGTCTTGGGATGTTTCCTTATCCTCTCATGGCCCCAGATTCCTCATCTATTACCTAGAGAGAGTACTGACTATCCATGAAAGTTGTTGGGAGGCTCAAAAACAAAAATAATGTATGTAGGAGGGCTTTTCAATATACTGTAAATTGTCGTATACAAATGACAGCACTAAAGGAGAACTTGATAGGGTAACTTTATTTCTCCCTCCAGCTTCGTCATCCCCACTCTCATTTCAGCTCAAATACAACTAAGGTAAAATCATAATTTTTGCTATAAAAATGCAAACTTACCTTATTCTTCTTCCAATCAAACTGTTACTCCCAAAACCTTTCTCCACAGACATCTTCTACGTTCTCTGTTCTAATTATTTCTCTACTCAATTCTATACCTTCCTCTATTTTATTTATTAACATTTTACAATATTGTGTATATACAAGAATTTTTATGCTCAGTGACTGACTTGTGCAATCAATAATTCATTCAATAAATATTTAAGTATTTACAAAGTGTCAGGCTCTAAACAAGGCAGTGGAGATATAGCCGGAAAAAAACATACAAAAATCCCTGCCTACAGAGAGCTTATATTCTAAAGGGGGGAGGGTGAGATGATAAATAAGTGAAGGCCAACACTATGTCAGAGGGTGATATGAGCTATAGCGAAAAAGAAGGGACGGGGATAGAGAGTGCAGGGCATTGGTGACAGAAAGAAGGGTGGAATAAATTATGTAACCAGACAAAGGCTTCACTATTATAATGTTATTGAAGATAATATCTAATGCAGTTAACCATGGAGAAGATGGTTCAAGGCAAAGAAGACGTCAGGCACAAAGGTCCTGAGGCCTAGTATACAGCAAAGGGTACAACAAGGAAGTAGGATACCTGTGGAAATTAAAGTAGGGAGACAGTAATAGAAAATGTGTAAGAGACATAGTGGTGTGGAGGAAATAGGTGGTGAGGAGGAATTCTTCAATAGATGAGGAATCTGGGGCTTCCCACATCACTATGAAGAGGTTTGAGCAGAGGCCTGCATGACCAGATTCAGGTATTAAAAGAACCATTTTGCCTACAGTGTGGAGAATAAACTGTTGAGCAGCAAAGACAAAGAAAGGCCAGCTAGGGGGCTTTGGAAATGATACAAGAGAGAGATCCAAGTGGTAACCATGGAGATGGTGGAAGGTAGGCAGTCTAGATATGTTTTGATGGTAGAAACAAAAAGATTTGCAGGATTGGGTGTGGTTTATAAGAGGATGGCCAAGGATTTGGCCTGAGCAACTGGAATAACAGAGTGGCCTTTAACTGAGATGAGGTGGACTGAAGGAGGGCCAGTTGGGGGGGCGGGGGGAGGAATAGCAGTTGTTTTGGACATGTTTATTTTGAGGTGCTTTTTACATCCAAGATGAGGAGATAGTCAAATATGAGTCTGAAATTCATGGGGAGAGGTCTGAACTGGATATAAATTTGGGAGCATCTAAATTTATATGACATTTAGAGCTACTTTGAGACTGAATGATATTATTGAGTTGATGAATATGGATAGAGAAGAGAAGAATCTCAAGGACTGAGACCTGAGCCTTTGAAGTCAAGAATCCAAGGAAGAACAAACATGAAAGACTGAGGAGTGACCAGTGAAGTCTAAGGAAAACCTACAGATTTCTGCGATCTGAAAGGGAACAAGCATATCAGGGGGCACGGAGTGTGTGGTGAGCCATGGCAAATGCTGCTGATAGGTCAAGTCAGATGGAGACTAAGAACTGACACTCAGATTTAGCAAAGGGAAAGTCATTACTGACCTTGACGAGCGCAGGGTGGTACTGGCAGAAGCCCTAATGAAGTAAATTCAAGAGAGATTGTGAAGAAGGGAACTAGAAGCAGCAAATAAAGATGACTCTTTTGAGGAGTTATACTATAAAAAAGAAACAAAATTAGGAAGAAGGAGAACATGAGATTGAGAGGTTTTGTCTCCTGGGATTTTTTTTATGGAAATGTTTATAAGATGTTTATAGACACTTTATTTATAATTCTTTGTATGCAAATATACAAGGAGCCAAGGTAGGACATAGATGGGTTTTACTCTTGATTTCTCTTTTCATAAACATGGTTAGCAACTGTACAATAAAGAAGGAAAAAAACCAAGCCTTACAAAGAGACCGATACCCCATCCCCCGACATGCAGCTAAGAGGCAGATCGTAATCGGCTTCCGACTTTGAGCACAAATGAACTCAAATGGATTCAACTTTACTGAACTATGTATCGTTTATTTTGTTACTGAAATAAGAGTATCAGGCAACTGGAAATCAATGAATTGATTTAAATATTATGCAAAAGATGGAGCTATTACTATGGGCACATTTTTATGATTTAAAAATCACATTTCAGCATTTTCCTTATGTCAGGGGCTATGACAGGGCAGCATTGATTAACACATTCAGACCCAATCATCAAGAAAAAGACTTGGAACTGCAAATTTCTCTTGTAAAAGATGTCTTCATAGGTACAAACCAAGTTCAAAGTTATTAAATAATGACCACTGGGTTTTGGAGTTTTGGGGCATGTAATTTGTTTTCAAACTTTTTACTATGAAAAATTTCATGATATGCAAAGGTAGGGAGAATAGATAATGACCCTCTCCTGTCTGTATATTGAGGACCAGCTTCAACTGTTACCACCTTGCAGCTAAGCTTCTTTCATCTATGTCCTCTCCCACTTCTCTGTCCTCCAGCATTGGATTGTTTTGAGATAAATCCCAGACAACCTATGATTACATCTGTAATTATTTCAGTGTGCATGTCTAAAAGAGGAAAAAGACTCTTTTTAAAAAGCCCATTGTATTTTTCACTATATTATCATTTTCACACCTAACAACTAGATAGATTCCTTATTCCATCCAAAAATTCTTCAGTTCACATTTTCTCAAATGTCCCATAAATGTCTTTTTATGTATAATTTATTTGCATCAGGATCCTCACAAGGTCTACAAATGGACACATCGTTTTGGAAAGAGACAAATGGATATTTTTAAGACAGTTTTGCAAATTACCAGCTCTTTAGTGTTATGGTAGATAGTATAAAATTCATTTTGCTTGAAATGAGAACAGTGTATTTTTTAAAATATAATTCAATGTAGGGTGTAACGAATCTTCCAAATATTGAAATGCATTTTCTCAAACAAAATAAAAGGTGGAGATACGATTTGGGGCTACCAATTACAAATACATTCATGATTGACATGAAAGTTTTCAGGTGAAAACTTACATCTTATTTTTTTTTAATACATATTTCTTTTAGTTGTCATGGCTTTGTGTTGTAAGCTGCAGCCGATCCATTCTTCCAGCTGTACTAACATAACCAGCTGAAACATCCTTTAGTCCTTTTCAGTCCAGTCCCAAGAAACTATTCACTTATCCTTCAAAAAGAACCAAAACAAAGCAAATAATCATAATCACATGTTAGAAATTTCTGTGTAAGTAAATTATGACTGATTCTGGTGTTGGGGGGGATTGGCTACAGCAAAACAAGGACCCTATGACCATAACACTTAAGGTATTAAGAATTACGCCAATAACTACTTTAAACATAATTGCACTAACTTGCTGCTTTTTACTGTCACTATCATAGAGTGTCAGAACTGGAAGAACCTTAGGGGTGAAGTAACTGAGGCTAGTGACTTGCCTCGCATCAAACAGCAGAAAAGCTGGCCCCCAAACCCAGGTTACCTAATTAATAACCCAATCCTTTCTCCTGCTGCGATGTCACACTGAGTCCCTAATTGCCAGATTGTTTCTGATTCAAAGCCACTCCTTTTCTGTTAAAAGTGTCCCCTCCTCTTCGTGGATTAAGACTTGGGAGAACAACTTTTAAATTGTCATTTGTCTTTATTTTACTTTCTACAGTTATTTCATAGAACGCTGTTAACTATTTGAAACGGTTTGTTTTAATTTCGCAATTTAATACGAACTTTGTTTAACTATATAGCCCTACTGGTTATTTGCTTCTCAGTTTCTATGAAGTCCTTTTAGCCAAGATGGAATGAGATCCTCATGCAGTTTTCAAAGTTTAGTAAATAATTATTCTCTTCAAGTGAAATTAATGTTTATCTTTTAAAACAGTTAACTGCCATATTTATAAGTCAGCACAAAAGTATAGCATACTACTTAGCAATTTACTTCACAGCAAAGATACATTGTCAATAAACTATGAAAAATAGTTTTAAAAAGAATACCACATAATTTGTTATAATAGCTCCCCCTAGCGAACATTCCCACTATTGTTTTTTGAACACTATTTAGGGTTATTAATTTTAATACCTGTTACTGTTTCTTAGAAATTTTCTATCATGCATGCAAACAAAAGTTGTGTTACCAAATGGTCTTTTCAGCCTTACATATACTCACAAGAATTAACCCTATCAGCAGAATGGTTTTCAACTAGAATAGTATAATTTTTTTCATTAAACTTAAAACAGAGAAAATGAAAAAGAACAAAGAATCCAGCAATATGATTGATAATAATAACTGTGATTTACTGCGGATTCACTATATGCTACACATTCAGCTCAGTACTTAACGTGTTTGGTTTTTTTTTTTATTTAATCTTTGTATCACTTTATGCTGTTAATACTATTACTAATCTCATTGTACAGATTGGGAAATGAAGTCTTTGACCTAAGGACATAAAGCTAGCATGTGACAGCTGACTGTCTGACTCCAGAGTCCCTACTCCAAGGTATTAATCTATTCCACTGGCACAACTACAAGATAAATTACATCTAAAATCTGGTTTTTCTTATAATAGCAAACCTGTTTGCCACATTATTTTAATTTTTTTAAATGTTTATTCATTTCTGAGAGACAGAGCACAAGTGGGGGTGGGGCAGGGAGAGAGGGAGACACAGAATCCGAAGCAGGCTCCAGGCTCTGAGCTGTCAGCACAGAGCCTGACATAGGGCTGGAACTCATGAACCCTGAGATCATGACCTGAGCCCGAGTTGGACGCTTAACTGACTGAGCCACCCAGGTGCCTTCTGCTTGCCAGATCATAGCATTACTTATCCACTGTACTTTGCTTATGTCAGAGAGAGACCCAAAGTCCTCCTGCCTCAGGGTTATGATTCCTCCTTTCTGCACACTCACCTGAGTCTATTGCTGCCACCTAGTTAAGAAGTAGTAGTAACTAATTCCAGAGCTGGGGCAGGACAAATACACGATGAGCCTTGAACATCTTGTTATGTATAAAAGTAAGGAAATGCTAAAAAAAAAAAAAAAAAAAAAAAAAAAAAGAGGATTAAGTAATAAGAACAGTAGTACCAGCTTGAAGAGACTTCTGGTCAAACCTGGGACAATTTGCGCACAAAAATGATTCATTGTAAACATTGAAAAGTTAAGAATTCATGAGTTGAAATTAATGCTAGATAAACAAGTAAACAGATTAGAAAATGGGAGGGTTCCTGGGGCACCTGGGTGGCTCAGTCGGTTGAGGATCCAACTTCGGCTCAGGTCATGATCTCTCGGTCTGTGAGTTCGAGCCCCATGTCGGGCTCTGTGCTGACAGCTCAGAGCCTGGAGCCTGCTTCAGATTCTGTGTCTCCCTTTCTCTCTGCTCCTCCCCTGCTCATGCTCTGTCTCTCTCTCTGTCAAAAATAAATAAACATTAAAAAAATTTTTTTTTAAAGAAAAAGGGAGGGTTCCTGCTGATAGGAGAGTTTTGAGGGCAGACTGGTAAATGTGGAGGGACTGCAGGAATTAAAAAATGATTATTTTACAACCATCATTATGAGTTTGAACCAGACAAGAAACACCAGTAAATTCCAAATCTAAAGGAGAAATATTGATGAATAGGATATTTGCATGATTTTGAAGTGTCTTCTCACCTACTATTTGTTAGTTGCAAGGGAGGAAAATAAAATAGAATTACACAGTGGAGAAATCAGACAACAGCTTGAGCTGGTGATCAAACAGCATCACCAGTGAAAAACAACTGGACATCATGTGCCTCCAGATGTGAGACCCTCAGAAAAGCATGTCATGTATGTAATATTCTTGTTGAGAATGCATAACCTGACTATGACCACAAGGAAACATCAGGAAAAAAGGTGGTGGATGTTCTGCTTTTTTAAAGGCTGGGAGGAGGAAGTATATTCTTTAAAATGGTCAAAATCACAAAAGACAAAGAAAGGCTGTGGAAACCATCAAGAGTCAGGGGCTAAAGAGACTTGAGCTAAATGCAATACCTGTTTCTAGACTTGATTCTTATGGGAGGGAAAAGTGCTATAAAGGGCATTAGAGGGTCAGCTAACTAATAAACAGGAATGGTAGATTACATAAAAGTGTGGCATCAATGTAAAAAGAAAAGTATTTCATCAATGCAAACTCACTGAACTTGAGCATATATATATATCTCTATTGTTAAGAAATATACATAGGACGCATATAGGGGTAACTATATAGGAAAGTTAGAGGTAAAGGGTGATGGTGTACATAATTTAACCTCAAATGGTACAGAAAAAGGGGACGTGTGTACATACATATGGGTACAGAGTTTCAGTGTTACAAGATGAAAAGTTCCCTGGATGGATGGGGGTATGGTTGCACAACAATGTGAATGTACTTAATGCCACTGAACAGTATACTTAAAAATGGTTAAGACAAATTTTACGTTGTGTGTATTTTACTGCAATTAAACATACAGAGAGAGAGAAAGAGAGAGAGACACGGGGTAGGGAGAGAAAGAGAGGGCAAGCAAATGATAGAACAAATGGGGTCTAATGCTAAGAATAGGTGAATTGGGGTAAAGGACATTTGGATGTTCTTCATATTACTTTTACTTCTGTAATTTTTTTGCAAGTTTGAAATTTTTCCAAATACAGTTTTATATGTAAATAAAGTAATGGCAACAGTCACAGCTACCTCCGTAGCGGCTGGAGATGGCCTCTGGGACCTGCCACCTGCGCCCAGCCAGCCGTGGCCCTTTCTTTCAAATGTCTGCCATGAGGCCCAGCGACCAAACCGACTGCATTCTTTAAATGAACTGCCTGGTTCCCTGCGGCCTGGATAAGCTCCGGGAGTGGGTGTAAGGTAAAGAGCTCTGGACAAGGAGCAGAGGAGTCTGCGCGGCTGGTTTTGGCTCCGCCGTGTGGCCTGAGCAAGTCACGCCACCGCTGGGAGGTGAACCTGTCAGACTGGAATTTGTCTAAAGTCCCTTCTATGCTTTTGTGTTTTACACCCACCACTTCTCAGAACCGCCACCGATGAAGCAGTAGGCAGTATGTCTCTATAATGGTACAGCCACAGAGGATTTGAGACCTTCCACGTGTTACTTTTTTTTCGCGCTTCTTGCCTTTTGGTGTTTTGGTTTCTAGAGCAGCTAGAGGTAAGGGTGTGTGTGCGTGCGTGCGCACACACGCACATCTAGAGCGATAGTCTATCAGGAAAGACAACATCTTAAATGTCATCTTAAATGATGACATTTAAAAATGTGCAGCATTGAAAAAAAATGGGTATGTTGGGACAGACACAGCCTGGAAGCAAGTGGTAAAAGAAGTACAGTTTCTTCAGCATGGTCAGTAAAATGTAATTTGAATTTTATATGCCCTTTAAAGAATATCTGAACAGAATTCACAATACTGCTTTTAATAAAGAGCCAAAACACTAAAAAAAAAAAAAAATCTGTAGCATGACTTCACAACTAAAATGTCTTTCATTTTGTGAAATGCTTTGCAGTTTGGCAGTCGTTCCAGATCCATGTTCTTACCTTATTTTTTGAAGAACTCTGTGAGACAATGGATCAGGCAACATTATCCCCATTTTAAAGACGAGTAGACCGGTTCTGTGACTCCCACAACTTATTTGTGGTGGCTCCACAGAATCCCAGATTTCTGATCCTGTGTTGATACTCTTCTCCCAAATTTCAAAACCTGTGAGATTTCTTTCCTACAAAACAGGCCTGTTATGTTTCACTGTCATGAAAGACAAACAAAGACCGAGAAACTGCCTTCTAGGATAAAGAAAACTAAAGAAGCACCATGACTAAATTGAGTATGTGGTTCTTGATTGGATCACGAATTAGGGAGAAAAGAGTTACTGTTATAAAATACATTATTGGGACAGTCGCCAATTGTTTCCTGTTAAAATTTCAGAATTTGATAATAGCACCATGGTAACATAAGGGAATGTCCTTGTTCTCAGGAGATAATACTGAAGTACTTAGCTATGAAGTGTCATAATCTCTAACCTACTCTTAATTTGTTCAGGATAAATTAAAGAAAAGGATAAAAAAAATACTGTGTGTATTAGTATATTATAATAGTATTTATTACAAATAAAGGAGTGGCAAAAAGGGTAAAATCTAGAAGTTCTGTGTAATATTTTTATAATTTTTCTGGGATCTGAAATATTTTTCAAGATAAAAAGCTCAATAAAATAAATAAACAAGAAAATATCTGAGATAAAACACTCTAGGGGCACCTGGGTGGCTCAGACGGTTAAGCTTCTAACTCTTGGTTTCAGCTCAGGTCATGATCTCACGGTTCGTGGGTTTGAGCCCTGCTTCTGGCTCTGCGCTGACAACCCAGAGCCTGCTTGGGAGTTTCTCTCTTCCTCTCTCTCTCTGTCTCCCTGCTTCCTTGCTGTCTCTCAGTCTCTCTCAAAATAAATAAATAAACATTAAAAACACTCTAAGAAATTTCATATTGCTCTTTCTATTATTTTTATTACAATAATAATAGTGCTGTTTCTATGATTTTATTACAATATACTATCTTCATCTGTCATTATTGAGAAATGAAATAATTCACCGAAATCACTTTTCTAAAACACAAGTGAAAACTAAAGGGTAGACCTTCCAATGGCTATATGTTTTTTTCATGTTTATGAGAGAGAGAGAGAGAGAGAGAGATAGCATGAGTGGGGGAGGGGCAGAGAGAGAATGGGAGACACAGAATCTGAGGCAGGCTCCAGGCTCTGAGCTGTCAGCACAGAGCCCGATTCTGGGCTCGAACTCAGGAACTGTAAGATCATGACCTGAGCCAAAGTCAGACGCTTAACTGACTGAGTCCCCCAAGTACCCCCCTATATAAAATTTTTAAACAAACTTATAAATATATTAACATATTTATGATGTTCTAAACAAAATATAAGGAACATAATTTATTCTGGATGATTCTGGGCATTTTAGGGGCCAAATGCTCTAAATAACACATGTGGTCGTAACTGTTACTTTGGAGGTTACATTCTTTTTGCATGTAATCTACAGGACACCTCCACCCCCAACCCCTCACCTCTGAGTCCTGCTGGAGAAGCCACCATTATAAATTCAAGGTCACCAACTGTGCTACCCACCATCTATCTGTAATCTCTAATTCTACTTTCATTTTCGCACTCTCCTTTCAAACCACTGAAATCTCCCACCACAGCCAATCCACCAAAACAGCTCTGGCTATGGTCACCTACAACCTCTTGGTTGGTAAATCCATGCATATTTTCTGATTCTGACTTTACTTATTTCTCTGAAACATTTAACTGAGCCTTTCCATTCTTTCTGAGACCATCTCCCCTCGCTAGTTTTCATGGATCTAAACTTTACTGATTTTTCTATTTCTACTATCATTCTTTCTTCATATCCTTGAAGGAAAAGGTCTTTTTTTCCCCCTATGTTTTGGTTTTGCTTTTTTGAAAAATAAACTAAAGCATTCTTTGTTTTATTTTAATGTTTATTTCTGAGAGAGAGTGTGACACACACACACACACACACACACACACACACAGTGCGAGCGGGGGAGGAGCAGAGAGAGAGGGAGACACAGAATCTGAAGCAGGCTCCATGCTGACAGCACAGAGCCTGACATGGAGCTGAAACTCACAAACCGTGAGATTATGACCTGAGCTGAAGTAGGACACTTAACTAACTGAGCCACCCAGGCACCTCTGTTTTGTTTTGTTTTTAACTGTCTAGCTAATATAAATTCTCACAGAGATGGGTGGGAAGAGAAAGAAAAATGGAGTTAAGCACAGGGAAGAGGAATGGGCAACAGTTTGGAAGAAAATATAAATATTTTATCCAAAAATGGTGTATATTCACAGACACATGTCAAATTGGAAGGAAATATAAGGACATGCAAGTACAACTGGACCAAACTTCCACTCCTTGTGCCTAGTACTTACCAATGAGTTCAAATACAGGTGCCTTGATTTGAAGTAAAGGTTGGAAGAAGCCTATTTTGGTGGATGCTATTTTACCTGGGAAATGTGTGTGTGTGTGTGTGTGTGTGTGTGTGTGTGTGTGTGTGCGCACTCCAGGGCTCTTATATATGTATTAGAACTGACCCATATTCCTCCTCAGTTCTAATTGAGTAAAAGGAAATGACAGGAAGTAGAACTGGCAACGCTTCGTCAGGAAGCTCTCAGCCTCCCCAGCCCTTCCCCATCTCCTAATACTCCCTAATACTCATGGGGAATAGTGGGAGTAGTGGCTGCCTGGAAAGGCAAGGTCTTCTGTCCAAGGCTTGGGAGTAGTGATGGGAGTAGAAGATTCCAGTAATCCAAACAAGAAAAGTGTCACTATTTAGCAAGGATTTACTCAACGATCACTGCTGTGCAGTTTCCAGATGCTGTTCAGTGTCCAGGGGGGAGATAAAGACGTTAAAAGGTGCTCTAATGTACTGTATAATAACAGTATGTCCACAGGATAGTAATGGGACATGGCCCTCTTCTCTGCAGAGTTGTGCAGTTAGGTAAAGCCTCTGTATCAAGGTCACTATTGAAGGATGAATGACGACTTCACTGAGCAGGAATTGAGGAGTTGGATTGGCTCAACTTTCTGTACCTGAGAGTGATAAAAGGTAAGAATATATATATATACACACACACACACACACACATAATCTTGGTATGTCACATGGGAAGCTGGTGGCAGATCCAAAGGACATGACAAGGAGAGGGAAAAGTTCATTCTATGATCATTTTAATGCATTTTCACATTCAAACAAACTTATGTAATAGATTATTACGTTCATATGGAGTGTTTAAGATAAACCACAGAACTTAAAAAAATTTTTTTTTCAACGTTTATTTATTTTTGGGACAGAGAGAGACAGAGCATGAACGGGGGAGGGGCAGAGAGAGAGGGAGACACAGAATCGGAAACAGGCTCCAGGCTCTGAGCCATCAGCCCAGAGCCTGACGCGGGGCTCGAACTCACGAACCGCGAGATGGTGACCTGGCTGAAGTCGGACGCTTAACCTACTGCACCACCCAGGCGCCCCAAACCACAGAACTTTAAAGGAAGCCCACTATTTTTTTTAAACGTTTGTTTTTGAGATAGAGATTGAGAGCACTAGTGGGGGGAGGGACAGAGAGGGAGGGAGAGAGAGAATCCCGAGCAGACTCTGCCGGCTGTCAGCACTGAGCCCCACATGGGGCTTAGACTCATGAACTGTGAAATCATCACCTGAGCTGAAATCAAGAGTCAGATGCCTAACCAACTGAGCCACCTAGGTATCCCCAGAAGCTCACTATTTTAAGTACTTCAGAGTTTGTCTGCCAACATCCCTGGCATTTCTTTCCTTGACCCTTCCAGGTGGGTCCCTGATCATTAGCAAAGCAAGGGGAGATATGCAATAAATAGTTCTGTGCTTGGTACTTTGTGCCTCTTTTTTTTTTACATCAACATAACATTTTAATATTTATGTTAAATCTATTTCTATTGCATACCTTTACTTCCTTTTATGTTTATAATGTGTTTCATGCAGAGATCAGAGACATAGCCACTCACAGTTTTTCAACTTCCATATAATTTCCCTGTATTTTTCCTCTTCACAAACTTTAATCCATTTGAAATTTATTTTTATGTATTTACTTTAGTGCATGGTATTAGGTATGGAAACCAAATAGATTTTTTTTCTCCCAAACTACCAATTTTCCTAATATATCCTATTATTTTTCCTGTTTATTCATGGTACACCTTTCATTGTATGCCAACTCCTTTTATATTATGGATTCTGTCTGTGGCCTATTTATTCTCTCCAAATGGAGTTTTCTTTGTAATTGCACGCAAGTTAAAGTCAATTGAGTAAAGCAGGTCCCTTTACAGTAGTAGTCAATCGGTGTTCTTTACAACCAGTGGACTGACTTCTGCCTCACTTGGATGAAGAAGAATTGAAACAGACCTGTGGTAGCTCCCAGAGTCAAAGGAAAAGCTGAACAACCAGACCGAAAGTCCAGAACCCGCTCAGCTCCAGGGCTCAGGGTGGCAGGAAACAGGATGCTGTGCAGAGCACCAGCTCTGGGATGAATGTGCATCCAGTTTCGCGGCCTTTGTGTCACCCAGTCAGAACTCAAACTGCAGGGCACTGAACCAACAGAACCAACAGAGCCAACCTGGGTAACGTGCTCACCTAAATCCAACCAATGTTACCAGAAGAAAAGAAAATGAATGTCAAGGAAATTACTGCATGTAACTCTCCAGGGACCCCCCATAAACTGTGTGCACTCAACCTATTGTCTCAGACTGTGCTACCTGGGAGAAACCAGACTGAGATTCTTTCCAATACTAGATGTTACAGAGAAGGCCGAGACCTGCCTGATGTTGCCACTTCTTTGTGGACAATGATTTTCCTGGATTCTTATAGGATTTCTTCTTTGTCATTAAAATTTTCAATTCTATCAATACATTCAGGCATGCTACCTTTTTTCTAATAATTTGCCTGGTGCATGGTATTTGCTCTTAATTTGCAAATTGGGGTCTTTGTTTGGATCAAGAAATGTATCTTCTTTGATTACTGCTTCTGTGGTGATTCTGTCATCCTTTCTGAAATTCCTCTTATGAAGAGATTAGGTCTCTTCCACCTGTCCCACTTAAAGCTTTCATAATTTTCATCATTTTGTCATTTTCTCTGAGTGTTGGACAGTCTCTCAAATTTACCTCCTGTTTAACTAACTAGACCTTCTACAGAGTTTTGGCATCATATCTAACTAGCCCTTTGGGGTGGATACACTGCCTCAGGTGTCCTGCTCACTCCCATAAGTAGATATAAATAATACACCATATCCTTTTGGGTTTAGTGACTTGCTTTGCCCAAATGGAACTCCCTTGGGTGCTCAGGCCCTTGCTCGGAGTGGCCAAGCACCCTGTGGACTCTACAGTTCTCTGGTCCTACTGGTGGGGTTGGAATGTTATTGTTAGGAAAGAGGAGGAGATAGGTCCAAGTGAAGCCCATTCCTACATTCCTATGGAATTGCAAGCTGTTGGGCAGATGATATTTGCCTCACAGTGTTGTGAAGGTTACAAATAATGTATATAAAAGTGCTTTGTGAACATGAAAATGCCTTTTAATTTAGAACCATCTAGTTTGTTTTTTTTTTTTAGAACCATCTAGTTTTTAAACTATGAAAACACTCCAGTTATGGGGCTTTATGTAATAGCACTGTCATCTCCCCAGTAAGACTTGGGAGTGAGCAGATTGATTGGCTGAGAGAATTGGGAGCATCCACCCCTTCCCAATAAGCTATTTGGAACTTCCTGCTTCTTTGTAAGGACTTGGACCAAGTATACCTGATGTCTTTAATCTACCTAGCACTTTTTCCTCCTTTCTGAACTAGCACCAGCACTCAAATGTCCCTTTCTAGATTCACCTCCTCCTCATTACCAATGGGCACAGTACAAATGAGGCTAACCACATACCCATTCCAAAGGTGGGCATTTGACCCCGCTGGGGCCAATAAATGTGAATCACTTTCTGCTACGGTCGGTAACCGGTGGAATGGAAGCCTGGAATCATTGGTGACGATCTTTGCCACCAAAGGAAAACCCTGCTGGAGAATAGGATCAGAGCAAAAGAGAGCAGAACCAAGGCAGAGGAAGGGATGGACTTCCATCTGAGTGCCTGGGCCATGCAGTATCCGAGCATGACCTGCCCTGGCACTTTCCTGTGTCCTAAACCTACCAAGTCCCCTTTTGTCCAACCTTATTAGTGTTGATATTCTGTCATTTATAACAAAAGATTGCTAATAACACAGGCTACATATATATTTGGTCCTTTGTTGAGATTGCATTTGCAGTGTGTAGAGGGGGAAAAAAAAGAGAAACTGGAATTTAAACTAGTTTAAGTTTCAAGTCCTGCCACTTATCAGTTGCTTCACATTGTGGTGTGGTCTGAAGGTCTTTATCTGCCCCTAAATTTTGTACATTGACATCCTAACCCCCAAGGTGGTGGTATTAAGAGCAAGGGGTGGGGAGGAGAAGGTTTGGAACATGATTAGGTCAGGAGGGTAGGGCCCTAGTAAATGGAATCAATGTCTTTATAAGAGGGCCACAGAATATGTTTGCCTATTCAATCATGTGAGGACACAGTGAGAAGTCAGTCTGCCACCTGGAAGAGGGCTCTCACCTGACCACACGGGCACCCTGATCTCACACTTCCAGCATCCAGAACTGTGAGAAATAAACTTGTTGCTTATAAGCTACCAATCTATGGTATTTTGTTATAGCAGCCCAAACAGACTAAGACACATTAGAGCAGTCATTTCTGAGCCTCATTTATTATCTTTAAAATGATCCTGGGGCACCTGGGTGGGTGGCTGAGCCGATTAAGCATCCAACTTCAGCTCAGGTCATGAACTCGAAGTTTATGGGTTGGAGCCCCACGTTGGGCTCTGTGCTGACAGCTCAGAGCCTGGAGCCTGCTTCGGATTCTGTGTCTCCCTCTGTCTCTGTTCCTCCCCCGCTCACACTCTGTCTCTATCAAAAATAAAGATTTAAAAACATTAATAAAATAAAATAAAATGGTAAGATTCTACTTCTCAGATCTGTTTGTGTATCAAATGTGAAATATATTCGAAAGTTATATAGCAGTCTGAAAATGTAAGTTATTAATGTCTAATTACGTTATTTTGCCTCATTCCAAAAAGAGATATGATGCCTGCTTTTTGTCATGAAAATTGATGTTAATTAACTGTTCTTTAAAATCAGTTTGTGTTACCCTCCTAGCTAAAAATTCAGGTATGTCTTTAATCCTTTCTCATTTTTTCCCACTGATGTTTCTAACTAAAATAACAGGAAAGCTTTATTATCAAAATATGTCCTGATATAAACGGTATAATGTCTGGGTTTTGCAAGATGAGGAGTGGCAGGGTAGTGGGTAAGGGTATAGACTCAAGAAACTTGACCATGAGCTGATCATTGTTAAGACTGGGTAACTACATGCATATTCATTATACAATTTTCTCTACCTTTGTATATGCTGGAAATTTTCCATATAAAAATGTAAAAATTCCCTGAAACTCTAAGGTGGAAAACACCTGTCCAAGAAGACTTACTAACATGCAGCTCTCTGATTCCGTAACATATATTCACAATCTTTAAAAAAATTTTTTTTAATGTTTATTTATTTTTGAGAGAAAGAGAGAATGTGTGAGCAGGGGGCGGGTGGGGCACAGAGAGAGAGACACACACAGAATCTGAAACAGGCTCCAGGCTCTGAGCTGTCAGCACAGAGCCCGACATGGGGCTTGAACTCACAAACCGCAAGATCATGACCTGAGCCGAAGTCAGACACTTAACCAACTGAGCCACACAGTTGTCCCTCTATAACATATTCAAATGTCAGGTCTGGTTTTTATCAGTGAAATCTTATCATTCAACTTGCAGAAATATAGTTTTGACAGATAATCCAAAAAAATGACAGTGAAATACCCTAGCTAGAGCTAACAAAGAGAAAAGCAGAGCTTGACAATGATGATGATAAGAGTTTCTCACAAATATAAACATCATCATTCTCATTATAACTATGTCTAGAATCATAACACTTAATAGACACTGCTCTTGAATTGTTTTGTGTTCTATATAATGCTTAACTGTACCTATGTCTTTATTGGAAAAGAATCTGCGGAAATATATGAGAAAATCTGTGGAAAACATAAGAGGAAAAAAAAAAAGCAAAGAACATTCCTAAAAAATATCAGGACTTCCTTGAAACCAAAAGACCATGCCCTGCCTTCCAAAAGCTCTACATTCAAACTCTGCCAGATGGGTGACCATCTAGCCTAATCAGTAGGGTATCAGTCACCATGTAAACCAAAGCTCGTGTGGCAACCTTGAAAGAATCTGGGATTTGAAGTTAAAAGCAATGGATTGAAGTAGCTCAACTATTTACTACTGGCTCTTATTCTTGGGCAAGTCATTTAACCTCACTGAATTTTAGTTATTCATCTTTAAAATGGAAAAGATATTAATCTCCACCTACAGGAATGCCAAATATAGCACAAGGAGGTAAAAGAGCTTTGTATGCTGTGGCAGTCTGACTACTTATTGGTTATTTTAGTCACTATTGCTATTAATATTATTATAAGAACATTTTCATGGTAAAATGTTTGAAAGTAATATAATCTTTTTTTAAAGTTTATTTATTTTGAGAGAGAGCATGAGTGGGGGAGGGGCAGAGAGAGAGGCAGAGAGAGAATACCAAGCAGGCTCTGCGCTGTCAGCACAGAGCCCAACATGGGGATTGATCTCACAGTGGCTTGTGAAATCATGACCTGAGCTGAAATCAAGAGTCTGAGGCTTAACCGGCTGAGCCACTTAGGTGCCCCTCAAAGTAATATAATAGAATGTTCTGAATGATTTTCTTAAAACTTACCAAATTCCTCCTGCTAAAATTGAAGTTTATTCTTCTTAGGGAAAATAAATGGATCCATTCATCATCATTCATGGAGCATCCAACTGAACTAAGGTCCACATCAGTCAAGATAATTGAGTGAGATCAAGCCCCCGTTGGGCTCTGTGCTGATAGCATGGAGCCTACTTGGGATTTTCTCTCTCTCTCTGTCTCTCTGTCTCTCTCTCTCTCTCTCTCTCTTGCTGTCCTTCCCCCACTCATGCTCTCTCTCAAAATAAATAAATGAACTTTAAAAAAAGAGATTACGTAACTTTAAAACATTTTACCATGAAAATGTTCGTATAATAATATTAATAACAACAATGGCAAAAATAACCAATAAGTAGGCAGTTGGGGTGATAGAGCTGGCAGGAGAGACAGCCTGAAGTGTAATCTAAGTCTCTGGACTTCAGGTTGAGGTCCACAGCATCATACTATTTATAAAGAGAAAAAAAAAACCCATAATCAAGAGTAATCAAGACACCATATCTCTATACTATTGTTTACCAGATTGTGTCCCTTGGAATACAATTTCTCAAGATGTTAATAAATGGTACACAGAAAAGTGTTCCAGAGCTAAATTTATGAACTGTATTTGATAATGTGATGTTGAGCAGGACTATTTACAAAAAACTTTGCTCTAGTAAAATATTATATTATAAACTAAAAAAAAGAGTAGAATTTCCCCCCAAATATTTGATCATTAGAACCCTTATTTTAGTAACACACTCCAGAGCCAGATGGCCTTTGTTCAAATGCTCTCTAGTAACTATGTCATCTTGAACAAGTTACTTAATCATTTTATGCCTCCATTTATACATCTAAAAAGTTGAAATAACAAAGATACCTACTTTATTGGGTTGTTAGGAAGACACAGGGAGTTTACATATGTAAGGTTTGGAACCCTACCTGGCTCATAGTAAACACTAGAAATGTATTTGCTGTTGCTATATTATTGTTGTTGTTGTTGTTGCTGTTGTTACTATTAGATTGTGTTATTGTAATTCTAGGTGCTATTTCAGAGGACTACACATTAACACATCAGGGATCTAGATCAGATGTAGCAGCTGGCGAAGCAACTCTAGGTCAGAAGTTACCCAACCTGGTGGATTCTCAAACAATAGATTGCCATCCCTCCCACCTGAGATTGCTCTGCAATAGAGCCCAGGAATTTGCATTGATTTTCAAAGCACCCCAGTGATCATCAGATCACTCAGGTTTGACAGCCTCTAATCATATCAAAGGCATTTGTTGACACTTCTCACTTAAGGCCTGTATTTCAAAACTCTAGGAAACTTTCTCTTATCAGCATGTGTGAATTTTACAGACTCAAGGGAGAACAGAAGGGACAGGCTGGAAACCCAGCATGTGCAGTGGACTTGTCTATGTTGCCATGGAGCCAACAGTCTGTTAGCAAACCACTTTGGTGTGGCAGACGTTTAAGGCAGCTCTAAGGAGACCCAGGCAAGGCCTTCCAAGAGGTACAGGGTAACACAGAGAAGGGCAAAAAATGGATCAGGGTTAGGAGAAGGGGCAAAGATAAAATAATTTGTACAAAAGATAAATGCATTTCACTGTTGGAAGACATGGGCATTTCCCCTGCAATCCTAACATCAATGAGTGATAGTGACTGTCCCCAAAGTCCTACCCACAGAATAAATCATGAGACCTCTAGATTTTTGCCTATTAAGGTGAAATATAGTAGACTTTTAATTTGTATGAGCCTAACTGGCATGTTCTCTTTATATGTTTAGGGACATTTGTATTGATATTTCTGTAAACTACACAGCTTTGAATTATTTCCTTTATTCCAAGTGTAAGCCACTCCACCTAAGTTCATAAAGCACTGAAAGAGTTACAGGAAAAAGAACAAAGTGTACCCACTTCTGTGGTCACTTGCCCTTCTTTCTGCTAAGGAACCCACAAGGCACCATTTATAGCCATTCCTAACTGGAGTTTGACAGGATGTTCTTGGGTTCACCCTAGAAACAGCCAACTTTTCTTATCAGTTGAACTAAAACATCACGTTAGGTCCCCTGGTCTGGGTAAATAGATTTGGTCTCTACCTTTAAGAAATCTGTATTATCTGTCATTCTCTTCATCTTCATTGGAAATAAATAGATTGACTTGAAAATGTTATCTTTTATGGGGCACCTGGGTGGCTCAGTCGGTTAAGTGTCAGACTTTGGCTGAGGTCATGATCTCATGGTCCGTGAGTTGGAGCCCAGCGGCGGGCTCTGTGCTGACAGCTCAGAGCCTGGAGCCTGCTTCAGAGTCTGTGTCTCCCCCTCTCTCTGACCCTACCCTGCTTGCACTCCGTCTTTCTCTCTCTCAAAAATAAAATAAACATTAAAAAAAATTAAAAAAGAGAAAATGTTATCTTTTCCCACACATCAACAAAGAGAAACGTCAAGATACTTTAAAAATTGATTTCATGGGGCGCCTGGGTGGCGCAGTCGGTTAAACGTCTGACTTCAGCCAGGTCACGATCTCGCGGTCCGTGAGTTCGAGCCCCGCGTCAGGCTCTGGGCTGATGGCTCAGAGCCTGGAGCCTGTTTCCAATTCTGTGTCTCCCTCTCTCTCTGCCCCTCCCCCGTTCATGCTCTGTCTCTCTCTGTCCCAAAAATAAATAAAAACGTTGAAAAAAAAATTTAAAAAAAAAATTGGTTTCATACTATTATGCTATTCTGTAAACTGACTATGCCTATTTAACGTATTATGGAGGCTAAATTGCGGTATTTAGACAGTGAGTTGATTTAAATTACTCTAATTCAAAAAATATGATCTATCTGCTCAGCACAATGTATTAATATAAGGTTTTATGTATCACTTAAAGCACAACTGGAATTGAACCCAACATGGGAGAAGTCCCTGGCTTCAGCTAATATGGAATTATTTTATCCTCTGCAGAGCTTACTAACTAGAAGGTATGTGAAAGTTCTTATATTGATTATTATACCATAAATAATGGTAAAATAATGGATTTTCCCCCTTAGCACACACATATTTTCTCTCTTTTATTCCTAATGCAGTGGTAAGCAGAAAGGACACTTTCATCCAGCCCCATCCATGTGGGCTCTCATCCAACAAAAGGGACACAGACACTAAAGAATAATCCTAGAAAACACTAAATATATCATTTCCCATTAGCACAGCACACATCCTATTCCTGGTAGTAGAAATTAGGCCATGCTAATGTGAGAGCCCTATAACAAGAGCATAAAAATTAATACACATTTCTACAATGAGTTTCAAGTTTCTAAGAATCAACGAATTCTCTTTTTAATATTCTAACTGGCTTTTGCCGAAAAGAAGAAAGAATAGTGTGGTGATTAATTTTGTGTCAAGTTGACTAGTCCATGGTACCCAGATATTTGGTTGAATGTTATTCTGGAGGTTTCTGTGAAGGTATTTTTTTAGATGAAATTAACATTTGAATCAGTAGACTTTGCAGAAAGCAGATTATCCTCCATAATGTGGATGGGCCTCATCCAATCAGTTGAAGGCCTTAATAAAAAAAAGACTGACCTCTCCCAAAGAGGAGGGAATTCTGCCAGCAGACTACTTTTGGACTTGAACTGCAGCATCAACTCTTCCCCTGGTCTCCAGCCTGTCAGCCAGCGTGTAGATTTAGGACTTACCAGCTCACAATCACATAAGTCCAAGAGCCAATTTCTTAAAATAAACCTCCATCTCTTTACTTCTTGATTAGAAAGATAGATAGATAGAAATATAGATAGATAGATAGATAGATAGATAGATAGAGATGTCTATCCTATTGGTTCTGTTTCTCTAGAGAACACTGACTAATACAAATAGGAAAGGGTTTGCAAGTAATACTTGGAAGTAGGAATATGGGAGGGAGTAAGAAATGAGCCCGAGAAGGAAGAGCCAGCTCCCTAAGCAGCTAATGCATCTGTAATGAACTGGACAGACACACAGATATCAGAGCAGTTGAGGCACCTTCCAGCTGTGACACAAGGCCTTAAACCCAGGCCAAACCACTCTTCCACCAGCCCACAGTAAGAGAGAGCTCAGGGTGACTCAGCCCTGTTTACAGCAAAGGTTTTCACTCTCCGAAATTGTTCCTTCTTTGTTTCTTGAATATATTCAAGAGTGGGGGAAGAAAAGTAATGTTCTCTTTTAGGTTCTTGGCTGATACTCTCCTGTCATAAAAAGAGATTAACGGGGGAAAAACAAATTTAATTATGTGTACAAGTAAAAACATACAGGAGCCCCACAAAGTTATGAGACTCAAAGAAGTGACCAGAGCAGGAAGGTTTTATACCTTTTAGAGAAAAAAACAATAGATTTGTGAACAAATGACAAGACAAAGGGGTTTCGCTAGGGTATATGGCCGACAAAACATAGCTGACCCTTGAACAATACAGGGTTTGGGGCACCTTGCACAGTTGAAAATCAACTATAACTTTCAACTCCCCAAAACTTTACTAATAGCCTACTGTTGACTGGAAACATTACCCATAACATAAACCATCAGTTAACACAGATCTTATATGTTACATGTATTATATACTATATCCTTACTGTAAAGTAAGCTAGAGAGAAGAAAATGTTAAAATCATGAAAACCATAAGGAAGAGAAAATACATTGATAGTACTGTACTGTATTTTTAAAAATACACATGCAAGTGGGCTCACACAATTCAAACCTGTGTTGTTCAAGGGTCAACTGTATAACAGATATGACTAAAGTTTATCCTCATTTTATGGATGAGAACACTGAGGCTCAGGGTTTTATTCAAGAGATTTGCCCCAATCTCACAGCTGGTTCTAAATCCATATTGGCTATCAGATTCCAAAGCTGATATTCTTTTTTTTCTTTGAGAGAAAGAGAGAGAGAGTGTGTGTGCGAGTGAGTGAGCAGGGGAGGGGCAGAAGGAGGGAAAGAATCTTAAGCAGGTTCCAAGCTCAGCAGAGAGCCCGATCTGGGGCTTGATCTCACCACTGTGAGATCATGACCTGAGCTGAAATCAAGAGTCAATTATTTAACCAACTGAGCCACCCAGGTGCCCCCAGAGCTGATATTCTTAACTACTACAGAAAACTGTCTCCTGAGATTCTTTTTTTTTTTTTTAAGTTTATTTATTTTGAGAGAGAGAGAGAGAGAAAGCAGGGGAGGGGTGGGGAGAGGCAGAGAGAGAGAATTCAAGCAGCCTCCACACTGTCAGTGCAGAGCCTGACTTTGACTGTAACTCAGAAACCTCGAGATCACGACCTGAGCTGAAATCAAGAGCTGGACACTCAACCGACTTAGCCATCCAGGCGCCCCTCTCTCCTAAGAGTCCATGGGAGAATGGGATACAAACAACAACAAACAAAACAAAACAAAACAACAACAACAACAACAACGAGCACTTCCAAATATGATGGAGAGTTGAAGGGAATTTGATATCCTCACGAATCTGTGTAAATTCATTGTTCAAAATGTATAGGGCATTTATCAGTAATTGATAAAACCAGAAAAGCGAAAGTAAGCCCATCTCTGTAAGGAACTGTTTTTGGTGATAAGTGTTTAAATGCATTCAAATGTTTAAATGTGATGATTATTTAGATCACATGATTTAGTGCAATTACTTCCCAAAGTAGGTTCTGAGGAACAGCAGTTCTGAGAGACTCTCCTTTCTGAAAGAATTCTAGGGTTAAAACATTTGGAAACTATTGTATATCTTTAGAAATTCACAAAGAAATTCACTTGCAAATAATTTTGAGAAGCTCTGAAATAAGAATGAGTATTTAACTGTCAAGCCAACATGTCCCAAGTTTATTTGCCTATGGAACACTTTTTGTTGTGACACTTGTTAACATCCTTTAGGCACCTTTAGTAATCCTTTAGGATTGCTGTCCTTCAAACATGTTTTGGAAAACGTAATTTTATAACACTGAAGGAAACAAAAGTTAACTCTTGCTGAGCACTATTATTCATGTTACCTAATCCTCACACCCCCAGGGCTGGTATCTTTGGATTTTGGCCACTTACTTGTGTTTGAGATTTCATTAAACAACCCTTAAATTCTCAACTTAGGCAACACCTTCACCACTGAAGTGCAATACATAGTGCTATCCATAGCTGTTTATGGAAGCATTTGTCTTAACTGTAGTTCTGGTAATTGAATGATCAACAAATGTCAAATTGGCAATTCAGAGAAATTCTACAGTTCTCAAACAAAGCTAAAGAACAGCAAGGGGAAGATTCAGAGCCTTGAGGTGGATGTTGATGGCTGTTGGGGGTCATAGCAATTGGATTTGTGTTCTTTATTCTTTAGTTTCTAGAGAGCCTTTAGCTTTCTCTCTCTCTCTCTCTCTCTCTCTCTCTCTCTCTCTCTCTCTCTCATTCTAACAAACTCACATTAACCTTTCCTCCCCTTGAAGTTTTGCTCTCTCTCTCTCTCTCCTTTCCTTCAAAATCAAAGAATAATCACCAGTTGCTAATCTTTCACTCAGCCCACTGCAGGCTGGCTCCTGCTCTAATACTGCAATAAATTTACTCTGACAAAAGTCACCCGTAATCTCCTAAAGCAATTTTATGGCATTTTAAAGCTTTTTAATGTGAGAAATTTCAAACATAATTAAATGCGCCAACTGGTATAATGTGCTATTTGTCCCATGTACCCATCCCCCCTCCCCATTTCAACAATTATCAATTCATGGTCAAGCATGTCTCACCTGTACCATTGTCCCCTCCCCTCTCACAGTATTTTGAAGCAAATTCCAGACATTATGTCATTTCATCCTTAAATATTTCAGTATCTATCTCTAAAATATAAGAACACTTTAAAAAAAAGCATAACCACAACCTTAATGGCCTTTTCTATTGCTTCTCGCACTCAGCCTCTCTGCATCATCTGAATGGTGCCATGTTCTTTCTTCTTGAAACGTTTTTCTCTCTTGTCCTCCTCAGCGGTTCTTTCTCCCGGTTATTTTATTTCTCCCCATGGCCCTCCTTCTTCTCTAGCAACTCTTCCTCTGCCACTGTCACCCCTGTATCTCTGCCCCACTTTTCAATAGCAGCCCTGCCCCCTCCCCCGGTACTGTCCTTTTTAGCCTATTTCAGAGCTTCTCAAACTTAAAGTGAATAAAAATCACCTGGAGCTAAAATGCAGATTCTAATTCATTAGGTGCAGTGTGAGGATTGAGATTCTGCATTTCAACAGGCTTTCAGATTCCAGCTTTGATGCTGATTGTATTAGTTATCAATTGCTGCCAGCATGCACATTACTCCAAAGTTTAGCAGCCTAAAGCAGCAAATGTGTTATTTCACACAGTTTCTGATGGGTCCCCAGTCCCAGGAGTTGGATGGGTTTGGATCAGGGCCTCATAGGAGACTGTAGGCAAAATGTTGGCAAGGGCCGTAGTCATCTAAAGCTCAGGTGGGGTTGCGGCAAGGGTAGCTCATCCACATAACCCTTGGAAGGAGCCCTCATCTCCTGATCATTGGGTAGTTCTAGTGTCCTCAGGACATGGCAGCTGACTTCCTTCAGAGCCAGTGATTCGAGAGAGCAAAAGAGAAGCCGCAACATCCCTTAATGAGCTCTCCTCAGAGGTCACACTCTGTCATTTACACAACATCCTCCAGTTACACAAGCAAGCCCTTTTGTTGTGGGAGGGGACTACACAAGGTCATGCATACCTGGAGGTGGGGACCTACCTGGAGGCTAGTTTTCATCCTGGTCTGTGGATAATGCTCTGAAGAGCAAGACTTGACACAAAATCCGTGGAAGCTTTTGTTGTTGTTGTTGTTACTCCTAGGGCATCAGATTTCATTTATATATAAATAAATCCTAAATTTTGTATCACTCCCTAATTTTCTTCAGAGTTCTATACTTGTAACTGTCAAATGGGCATATCTTGCTCTTGGAGAAGCACTTCAAATTCAGTTTGCTCCAAAATGAACTTGTTTCTGCCCACAAACATACCCCTCCTCCTGAGCCCGATCCTCTCAGCATAGAGTATCACCATCTGCACAGGTGTTCAAGAAAAGAACCTGATAGCAACCTTTTGTGTTGTCTTCATACAGTTAAGTGGTTGCCAAGTCCTGCGTTTTTGCCTTCTAAATAATGCCCTTCTTCACCAACATCATTGCTCCTGCCTTAGGATCAGACCAACTGGCCTTAAAACAATTTTCCTTAACTATGATCAAACTATTTACTTAGTCACCTAAAATTCATTTGAAGCATTCCATATATGTTAGGCAAGTGTCAGCCCCTTTTTAAGAATGTCTGCGTACTTTCTGTTTCTGTGGGGGAGAGGGTTTCTATTTCACCTACTATTTAGCTTTAAGGATTTTTAAAAACACATTTGTTTAGAACTATGGGTTGATGGAGGGAGGTGGGTGGGAGATGGGCTAGATATGTGATGGGTACTAAGGAGGGCACTTGTTGTGATGAGCACTGGGTGTTGTATGTAAGTGATGAATCACTGAATTCTGCTCCTGAAACCAACGTTGTATTCTATGTTAACTAAATTAAATTAAAGTAATAATAACAATAATACCACATTTGTCTAAGGACATTTCTAACAACGTTGTTCTTGTAGTATGATTTAAAATCACATTGATGCATTTCTGCACAATATGATGCTAATCTCATTCTGAATATGTATGGTTTTTCTTTTTTCTATTTTGAAAATTTCAGAGACTTTTAACTCATCCAATGATGCTGCTTTTTATTTTCAAATTTTTAATATATTTATCAAATCTGTGATGCTCAAAACCAGTATGTCAAATGTTTTCAATATTCTTGCCTTTTTTCAAACTTTTTTTCCTGATCGTACATATATATCTTTGCCACAAAATGGATTTCTTCTGCAAATTGGCACAGGCTCAATGCTGATTTCTGATTACTTCAGTCTAATGTGCTAAAAGTAAGAGTAAGAAGATGGTATGGATATATCCCGTGCAAATTTAGCACACTCCTTTGTTTTTCATACTATCTAAATAATAAAGTGGTGCTGGATTTGAAAATATCTATCAATTTAAGTAACATCTTTTAGCCTAATTTTTTTTTAAATTTTTTTTTCAAGGTTTTTTATTTATTTTTGGGACCGAGAGAGACAGAGCATGAACGGGGGAGGGGCAGAGAGAGAGGGAGACACAGAATCGGAAACAGGCTCCAGGCTCCGAGCCATCAGCCCAGAGCCTGAGGCGGGGCTCGAACTCACTGACCGCGAGATCGTGACCTGCCTGAAGTCTGACGCTTAACTGACTGCACCACCCAGGCGCCCCTTAGCCTAATTTTTTAAATAAAATTTTTTTTTCAACGTTTTTTATTTTATTTTTGGGACAGAGAGAGACAGAGCATGAACGGGGGAGGGGCAGAGAGAGAGGGAGACACAGAATCGGAAACAGGCTCCAGGCTCTGAGCCATCAGCCCAGAGCCCGACGCGGGGCTCGAACTCCCGGACGGAGAGATCGTGACCTGGCTGAAGTCGGACGCTTAACCGACTGCGCCACCCAGGCGCCCCTAAATAAAAATTTTTAAAGTAATACAGTCCATTTTTTTTCATTTGAAAGGTACATACAAGTTTTTAAAAACCAGTCATAATTAGAGCCAGATGATGAACATTAGAAGCTCTAAGAACTGAAAAGATTGCTTACCCACTCCTAGTATAATTCTATCTAAACCACAAAAACACAGGGGCACCTGGGTGGCGCAGTTGGTTAAGCGTCCGACTTCAGCCAGGTCACCATCTCCCGGTCCGTGAGTTCGAGCCCCGAGTCAGGCTCTGGGCTGATGGCTCAGAGCCTGGAGCCTGTTTCCGACTCTGTGTCTCCCTCTCTCTCTGCCCCTCCCCCGTTCATGCTCTGTCTCTCTCTGTCCCAAAAATAAATAAACGTTGAAAAAAAAAAATTTAAACCACAAAAACACAAAACTTACATATGTGTTGATTTTGCATAGGTTATTTCTGGATTTTTCTGAAGCAGTAATTTGAAACCAAATTTTTCTTTCTCCTTCCTTCCTTTCTTTTCCTTCCTTCCTGCACCCCCCCCCCAACACTCCCCAGCCTTCCTTTCTTTCCTTTTCTCTTTCTCTTCACTTTTGTGTATGTGTCCTATTTTGCTGCTGTCCTAACTGCAGGTTTAGTTTACCTACTGTGAAATCCATTCTTTTCCATGGCCCCACTCCTTGGCTAAGCAAATACATATGGCACATCTGCTATGAGCCAGGTGTTGTATCAGGTGCTAAGAATACAATGCTGGGCAAAAGAAAACCAGTGCCCATGCTCTTGGAGCTTATGGTCAGGCATGGGTGTTAGTCGTTAAAAAAATAATCCTATGGATAATTACAGAATTTCAGACTGTGATAAGCACCTCGAAAGGACAAGCCAAAGTGCAATGAGAGTTGATTCCCTCCTAATTTAGGAGACTGTGCCAGGAGACTGTGCTTTCCTGAGAAGGAGATTTTTTTTTTAAGATTTTATGTTTAAGTAATCTCTACACCCAACATGGGGTTCAAACTCACAACCCTGAGATCAAGAGTCTCATGCTCCACTGACTGAGCCAGCCAGGCAGCCCAAGAAGGAGATATTTTAGATTGGAGGTATTTACTAAAAGGAGTTAACTATGCAAAGAGAGAACGGACTGAGAGCAGCCCAGATAAAAAGAACAGTACATGTAAAAGGCCTGAGGCATGAAGGACTTGCTGTACCTGATGATCAGCAAGGAGGCCTGTGAGGCTTAAGAATGAGGGGAAGGAGAGCTGGAGAGGCAGGTGAAGTGGGATCTCGTACAGCTTTTAGGTCTCGGGAAGGGTCTTGGTCTTTATCTTTCATTAATAATTAAAAAACCACTGAAGGAGTTCAGGGAAGAGGAGCAATAATATTTGTATTTTTTTTAAATTTTTTTTTCTTTCAACGTTTTTATTTATTTTGGGGACAGAGAGAGACAGAGCATGAACGGGGGAGGGGCAGAGAGAGAGGGAGACACAGAATCAGAAACAGGCTCCAGGCTCTGAGCCATCAGCCCAGAGCCTGACGCGGGGCTCGAACACACGGACCTCGAGATGGTGACCTGGCTGAAGTCGGACGCTTAACCGACTGCGCCACCCAGGTGCCCCTGTATTTTTTTTAAATATGCCTCAGGCTGCAGTGTCATGAGTGATTGGGAGAGAAGAGTGAAACAGATGGACTCTTAGGACAAAATCGACCAGTCATGAAGATAGCTTGGGCTGAATTGCTGGCATGAGATGGGAGATGTGGGACACCTGACGTGCTTGCGGAGGATACAGTAACACTGGAAAGTGACTGATTGCATATGGGGGAAGTGAGGAAGAAGGAGGTGTCAAGGCATAAAGAGTGGTCAACCCGAGGACAGAATCTACTGAAGAATTTACACATGTAAATACAATGATAATTTGTGTGTCAATTATGTGTGAAGCATTTTCTTGATTTTTTTTACAACCTTGGGGCATCTGGCTGGCTCAGTCTGTAGAGCATGCAACTCTTGATCTTGGGTCATGACTTTGAGCCCTACCTTGGGTATAGAGATTTCTTAAAAATAAAATTTTAAAAACATTTATTTATTTATTTATTTATTTATTTATTTATTTTAATTTTTTTTAACATTTATTTATTTTTGAGACAGAGAGAGACAGAGCATGAACAGGGGAGGGGCAGAGAGAGAGGGAGACACAGAATCTGAAACAGGCTCCAGGCTCTGAGCTGTCAGCACAGAGCCCGACACGGGGCTCGAACTCAAGGACCGTGAGATCATGACCTGAGCCGAAGTCGGCCGCCCAACCGACTGAGCCACCCAGGCGCCCCTTAAAAACATTTTTAAAGATAAAATAAAATTTAAAAAATCTTTTACAACCTTGAAAAGTAGGCATCATCTCTATTTCTTAAAGAGAGGAAACTGAAAAACTCAGACTTTTTATGCCACGATAGCCACTAACCACACTTGGCTATTTATTTTCAAATTAAATTAAACTAAAAATCAAGTTCTTCATCCACACTAGCCCCACTGCACATACTCAATAGCCACCTTGGATAGTAGCTACTGTATTGGGCAGTGCTAAATTATAGAACATTTCTATTCTTGGAGAAGTACTACTAGGCAGCTTGGTCTAAGTAATTCAACCTGACCCAATAGGTGGTAAGTCATAGAGCAGTGGTTTAAGAGCAGATCTGTTTGGCTGCCAAGCCTGCTCTTCATACCAGCAGGGAATGGGAAGCAAGAGTGCTGATTGATTCTGAGCGAAAGGTGTCCAAGACCAGGATTCACTGAGGATGGCCTCACCTGGCCAGAACCAATCTGAAAATGGGCATGAATGAGCTTAAGCTTTAAGGGGCCAGGCAGATAGCTCTGGTTGAAATAGGAACTGATGTTGTAGAAAACAAACAATTTCTAATTTGTTGACTTGTCTACCCACAGTGAGTATATAATTCATAGTCTACTTTTGAGAGTACAAGGGAGCACTATTAATAATTATGCCAGACAACAGGCAAAAAGCAGGACTGCACTGTGACACCTTGTCACTCTGGTAATCAGGCACCTTGTGTAATATAAATACACAAAAGTCATTTTGTTTTATTTTTTAATTTGTATTTAGTTTTGAGAGAGAGACAGAGTGTGAGTGAGGGAGGGGCAGGGAGAGAGGGAGACACAGAATCTGAAGCAGGCTCCAGGCTCTGAGCTGTCAGCGCACAGCCTGACGTGGGGCTCGAGCCCATGAACCCTGAGATCATGACCTGAGTCAAAGTCAGATGCTTAACTGTGGGAGCCACCTAGGTGCTCCAGGCAGAAGTCATTTTAAATTTACCTTCATTTTTTTGCAATTCTTA
Source organism: Prionailurus viverrinus (assembly GCF_022837055.1). NCBI lineage: Eukaryota > Metazoa > Chordata > Mammalia > Carnivora > Felidae > Prionailurus > Prionailurus viverrinus. Next base: position 136,687,110 of record NC_062564.1, on the reverse strand, counting down.
TGTAATTATTCTCTTAGAATAATTAAAAACGGTAAGGAGCTTAAAAACACATCAATCCTTTATTGTTCAAGGAAAAATGAGTAATTTTACAAACTAAAGGTATAACAAGAGTCATTTTTATGTCATCAATCTAAACAAAACTGACTACATAAAGTGACCAAGAAAATGTGCCACTGAGAAGCAATGTTAAAATGGGAAGGAAATGCAACTTTCTTCATTCAGCAATACCACTTTCTTGCTGAGCGTTCTTAGAGAACTCACTCAACTTTTCAGCACCTCAGTTTTCTCATCTCTAAAATTAATTTTCTATTGCCATATACCAGTTGCCCCAAAACTTAGATGCGGTCTAGCTGGGTAGATTGGCTCAGGGTGTCTCATGAGGTTGCAGTCAAGGTGTCAGTGGGGACTGCTGTCATCTCAAACAGGAGCCTTCAGTTCCTCCCTCCAGGAGTGTCTCCATATGGCTGTTCCTGACATGGTTGCTGGCTTTCCCCAGAGCAAATGATCCAGGAAAAATTAGGGAGAGCAACCAAAATGGTTGCCATCATGCCTTTTATAACCCAATCTTAGAAATGATATAGCATCACTTCTGCCATGTAGTGTACTGTTGGTCACACAGACCACCTGGAACAATATGAGACGGAAACATTTAAGGGGTTGAATACCAAGAAGCAAGGAATGGGGGGGGCCATATCCGAAGCTGGCTACCACAGGTGCAAATTTGTTTTGCTGGGCCTTTTGTTTTGCTTCAAAAGTATAACAAAGGCAGAGTGGAGAATTACAAATGATTGACGAGTAGATTCCAGATAGATACTTGATGAATTATACAGTGCATTATTCTCCTGAAATCTTAGAGAAAGGAGTCACTGCATGAGAACATGCTGCCCCTGCCACTCAGTTACAAATCATACTTTGAGGAGTCATTTGGGGATGCAAGAATGAAAGAAAAGAAGTAAAGCAATATATACTATTTGGACACATTTCATTTAGTTGAAAAGTTAACCAAAAGCAAAACTTTATCTTTATTTTATTTTTAATGTTTATTTATTTTTGAGAGAGAGAGGGAGAGAGAGAGGGAGAGAAGAGGGGAGGCGCATAGAGACAGAATCTGAAGCAGGCTCTATAGGCTCTGAGCTATCAGCTTGAACTCATGAACCACAAGATCATGACCTGAGCCGAAGTCAGATGCTCCACCAACTGAGCCACCCAGGCACTCCTAAAAGAAAAACTTTAAAAGAGCTCAAGTGAAGACTGGCATATCTCCTTTTGAGTTCCCTCCTCTGAGTTCCCTCCTTTTGAGTGAACACCAAGTAGAGAATCACACAGCTGAAGAGGATCCAGAAGATAATCTATTACTAGTCCAACACATAGCCTTCAGACCCAGGAAGTTAATGAAACTTATTCAAGTTAGATAGCTGATTCACTGCAGAGGCAAAAGCAAACATGGCCTCTTAATTCCCAGTCCAGAGTTTGTGCACCGCTTACCAATAGGGCAAACTTGACCTACTCACTTAATTTCTATTGCCTTGGTGTCTTCATCTACAAAATGGAGATAATATTAAAGCCTACCTTGTTAAGGTTGTTCTGAGCATGAAATTAGTCAAAGCATATAAGTTAACATTCAAAAAAATGTTTCTTATTGTTAGTATATTATTTACCATTGCAAATGTAAAAAGAGCAAACAGGGCCCTTCTTTAACAAAGAAGGGCCTGGCTTATTTCTAAGCCTGGTGTCTAATCTTCTGTCAAGACAGCTGAGCAAAGATCTTAACTGGGTCAGTCACAGGGTTTGGAGGCTTTAGGAAAGGGTTAAGATCAAGGCAGAAAAACAAGTCCAGTTCAAGTCTCCAATGCAAAGGAGTCTAAGAGAATATCAGTAGGCATCTTGGGAGACAAAGAGAAAAGAAGTGGATTCAACTGGGCAAGCAGGAGATAGTTGTGTATTTATTCCTGTGCTGGGATAATACTCTCTGGAATGATTTTGTATATTCCTCATTCATGCTTTTGTGGGAAATCCAGGTTTTTAATTTAAAAAATCGTCATTATATTTACATTCCTTTTATGTTTACATAAAGTTATATGGCAATATATGATTTTAATTTTGAGTACTAATTTAAAAAAAAATTTTTTTTCCAACGTTTATTTATTTTTGGGACAGAGAGAGACAGAGCATGAACGAGGGAGGGGCAGAGAGAGAGGGAGACACAGAATTGGAAACAGGCTCCAGGCTCCGAGCCATCAGCCCAGAGCCTGACCCGGGGCTCGAACTCACGGACCGCGAGATCCTGACCTGGCTGAAGTCGGACGCTCAACCGACTGCGCCACCCAGGCGCCCCTTTTGTACTAATTTTTAAAAAGTAGTTAGTTCTAACTATATGATATTCAGGAAAAGGCAAAACTAGTGAGGAGAGAGGCATGAGTTGGCACAGTATAGAGGATTCTTAGGGTAGTGAAATTATTCTGTATGATATTGTAATGGTGAATACATATCATTATACATTTGTCCAGACCCATAGAACATACACCAAGAGTGAGCCCTAATATGAACTATAAACTTCGGGTGATAATGACCTGTCAATGTGGGTTCGTTGATAGTAGCAAATGTACCACTCTGGCATGGGATGTTGACAGTGGGGTAGGCTGAGTAGGGTGAAGGGAAGGTCACAAAGGATATATGGAAATTCTCCGCATTTTCTGCTCGATCTCACTATGCTCCAAAACTGCTCTTAAAAACTGAGGTCTCTTTTTTAAGTAATTTTTTTCTTTTTAAGATTTTATTATAACTTTTTTTTCAAAAATACAAAGAGAAAAAATAGAACGAATCCATCAGACAAGCTTTAGTAATTATCAACACATAGCCAATCTTGTTTAATCTATACTCCCACTCACTTCCCTCCGCCCCCTCCACCGGGTTATTCTGAAACAAATCCCAGCCAACAAACTATCTCATTGAGTCAAGTTAATTTCAAGGAGCTGAGAAAGACTGAATCAAGCATATTAGGGACTCATGAAAACAAGTTCTCAAAGGCCCTTACCATGTAATAATAGCTAAAAATGGAAATTTCTTTTATTTTAAATAGAAACTTCAAAATAACTTCAATTTATATTCATTCACCTAAGCTAATAATATGAATTTTTTTTACTGTATTTTGCTTTTAGATTTTTTTCCTTTTATGTCTAAACATTTTTGGATGGTTTTTCTCTAAATTCATAGTATGTCCATCTTTTTTAACCTCCAAATTTAATTTTTTCTATACTTTCTAAACAAAATCTATTCATAAAAATTGAAAAATATCATGACCACTGTACTGACAGAATGAATAATTTACAAAAGCTCTAAGAGAGAAAAAACAGAACACTACAAAATAGTGTCTAAGTTGTCTTATGACTCTTTAATAAATTTTAAGAGGTAAAACCCATGCTTTTATTATCATATTTTCTTGGCACCAGGACACCTCTTCATGGACAGAGTTCTCATTTACCACTCAAGTAAGCTATTATGAGGCACAACTTGGCCAACCCTCCTGGAATGCTGAAGTCAGTGACCTGAGCTTCCTCAGGGACGAGCTGAGTAACTTCATATGATGTGCTTAGGAAGACTTACAACAATATCACTCAATAAATAAGGGCAGGGCTGCAGATCTTCTTTCTTTTTTTTTTTTTTTTCCAACGTTTATTTATTTTTGGGATAGAGAGAGACAGAGCATGAACGGGGGAGGGGCAGAGAGAGAGGGAGACACAGAATCAGAAACAGGCTCCAGGCTCTGAGCCATCAGCCCAGAGCCTGACGCGGGGCTCGAACTCGCGGACCGCGAGACCGTGACCCGGCTGAAGTCGGCCGCTTAACCGACTGAGCCACCCAGGCGCCCCAGGATCTCCATTTAAACATGGTATACTTAATACCATGTTTATCACTACTACCTAGGGGATTCCACTAAAACTATAGGAAGGGAATTTAAAAAGATATAAAGTCAAGAGGATAAAGAAAAAGGGACATGAAATAAAGAAAGAAAGAAAATGGAAATGAGAAGAGAGCAGAGGAAATGTCAGCAACATTTTGGAAACCGGAAAGTAGATAGATGAATAATAACTGAGGCGGCAGACCAGAGAAAGCTGAAGTTTACTTGTGCCAGGGAGAAAAGCCAATAAAAAGCAAGGTAGTTCTCACACAAGGCACCTGCGCCCCTAACCCCTGCCACTGAGAAGACATGATAACACCATGCTTGCCTGCAGATGGGAATTTGGGAAAAGGGTGAAAAACTGAAGGATTTATTGAGATTCTATGTAAGGAGCAAATATAATTATAAGGAGTTCAAGATCCTCATGCAAATCCTTTGTAATTAGGCTAGTACCATTCCCTCCTCAGGCAGAAGACAGGTTGGTTCTCTTTGAACCATGGAGTCCATGGACTTGGAGACACTAGACAGGGGTGAGAGCAGTGGAGAGGGACTGAACTGAAAGCAAACACAGAAATTTACATCCTCAAAAGTGAGATTTCCAAATCTGCTCCCCTCAACACCAACATCCATATGGCTTCAAGAACATGAGAGGCAGATTTAAAACCATGGCAGATGACTGAAGAATTTCCCTCTGGTGAAATTGATCAAGTCAAGAAAAAAAAAGGGATTTTGACACTCGATACCTTGATCATGCAGTGTGAAGTCCACCATCAAGGCCTACCATGCACAGGGATGCCCAGCAGAGTTGCAGGGGCACTGTTGCTGGCTGCAGGGCTTCAGAGCCTGGCTCTCTGATTGTCCCAGAGATTTGTTCAGCTGCTCAGTGGTCTTCCACAAAATCTCTTCTGTTTAAAGCACCCAGAAGAATACTGAACGATGAAAAATGGAATGCTATTCAGACATTAAAATTACAAAGTTCATTGATATGCCTTTATATACAAACAGCTCGAACATGTATTGTTAAACAAACAAACAAAAAAGTCGAAAATAAATAAAATAACATAAGAAGGGCCCTTGGATTCACTGGAATAAGCTAACTTGATAGGACTTCAAAATATCACCATATGTTGGAGTCAGGTTGTCAAAACGGAAAGAACTAAACTTTAGCATAAAACAGACTTGCGTTGAAAGGGTAGATTTGCTTATTACTAGCTATGACGTCTTTGGCAAATCTTTTATCCTTACCTTCTCTGAAGGTCAGTTTAGGCACATGTAAAAGAATGACATATCTAGTACTGTCACTGTAAGAACTGAAGCTCTGGGAATAGTGCCTGGCCTGTAGTAGGCTCTCCCTAAGTGGCACCGCACCTAGCTAGGTCCCCCCTTCCTGTCACCACACATGAAAAACCCTAAACCCCATGTTAGTTTGCATTGTGGGGTATTGGAGAAAAGGGGAGGAAAGCTGGAAGAGGTCATAGGACTGCATCAAAGCTGTGTGGATAATTGGCTGTGGAACCTTAGCATTATGAAAAAAGAAAATTGGCTGGCATTTTTTTCCTTCCATTTTCCTCATCCCCCAGAAGTTCTAGCAAACACACTATAAAATGAACCACCAATGGGGCTCCTGGGTGGCTCAGTCGGTTAAGCGTCTGACTTCGGCTCAGGTCATGATCTCACAGTTTGTGAGTTCATGCCCTGCGTCAGCCTCTGTGCTGACAGCTCAGAGCCTGGAGCCTGCTTCAGATTCTGTGTCTCCTTCTCTCTCTGCTCCCCACCCCCCCCCCACTTGTGCTCTGTCTGTCTCTCAAAAATAAATAAATGTAAAAAAAATTTATATAAGAAAAATGGACCACCTGTGCAGGGGGTAGGCATGGGTGACTAGAAGAATATGGATTGAATAGCTAGACTGTCAGAACTTTAGGTTGTGTGAATCAAAGTGCTACTTAGGATGTAGTGTAATGGATAAGCCAGGAAACCAGCAACAAGCAGATTCGTCCCACAGACACCACCAGACTCCCCACAGCCCAGCCATAGATGTGACACTGCCACATGATGCCAGTTACTTGAGGGTCTGCTTCAACTAAGACTTCTAAAGTAGAATTAGGAGAAAAACTCTTGTGTAATCCAGTCCCTAAGAGTTCTGCTTAGGAAAATGCTTACGATATACTATTAAGTGAAGAAAAAAAGATTAAAAGGCAGTGTATGGAGATACATATATTTGTGTGTACATGTGTGTGTTTCCATAAAAGACTAGAAAGGAATATGCCAAAAGATAAACAATAATTTAAAGTTTAAAGCAAGATATCAGAAAAATCCAAATCCTGGGGAAAGAATAACCATTCTAAAGGGTAAGAGTTAATAAACAAACCAACCAAAACCCCACAAAATTCACTTCAATTTTGGGAAGAAAAAAAAATCAATGTAATCATCCTAACAACAATGAAATAAATAACCCTTAGGCTGTTAGTGTTCTCTTCATCTCATCATTCATGAGACATGCTGATTTGTAGACTTTGGTTCTTGGTTCAGATGATGATCTTTCAGATTGTTGCTGGGTGTGTCCGAAGAAGCCAGCAGGGTAGTGAAAGTGGGAACCCCAGAGTCCCACAATTCTCATTTTTGTTTCTCCTTTACACAGAAAGCTGATACTGCAGGTTCAGACTTCTCCTTATGTTGCAAGGCTCAAGAAGAAAACAAAGAAAACGTTTGCTAAAAGATATATTGAAATGTGTTTGAAGTTAGGCTGTCATTATCTGCTTTTAACTTCCTCCTGGAAAGAGATACTGTTTGTGCTTAAGCATTTTTCACAGCAGCAATTTAAGTGCGGCATTTTGAGCAGCCTGTGAAAACAGGAATAGCATGTTTAAGGGGTAACATCCTACTAGATATAATTAAAATAACACCTTTTTTTTTTTTTTTTTTAACCTGTCCAGTGGAGCCAATTAGGTATTCTGATAGGTAGAATGCCTGGATAAAATTGCTAATTAGAATAGTAGCAAGTCTTAAATACTAGAGTATATAGGAAGTATTTATTGGCTAAGCTGATGAATTCTATCATATAATTCATTCAATTTTATGGATGAGAAAACAGGCTTATGGAGATTAAATAGCTTGCCCAAAGCCACATGTCAGGAAGTAAAAGAGTGAGAATTACAAACTAGGGCAGCCTGCCTGGGAAATGCTCCTAACCACTGGATGACATGGCCTTACCAGAGCCAGCTTTTAAATTTAAAAAAAAAAATAAATAAATAAAGTAAAATTTTAAGTTTGAGAGAGAGAGAGCATGAGCAGGGGAGGAGCAGAGAAAGAGGGAGAGAGAGGATCCCAAGCAGGCTCCTGGCTATCAGTGCAGAGCCCGTCACAGGGATGGATCCCATGAACTAGGAGATCATGATCTGAGCCAAATCAGGAATCAGATCTTAACTGACTGAGCCACCCAGGTGCCCCCAGAGCCAGCTTTCAGAAAGTTAACCTAAAACAGCTAGTTGTTTTATCAGCAAAATGTGTTAATTTGGGAATAGCAGAGGAATTGCAAACAATTAGGAACAAACCAGCTATCGCATAAGTCATAGGCAAATCCAGAAAACCAAGTTCCGGGACCACTCTTTAATAGAAGAAAGGGGTGGTGGTGCCAGAGTGGCTGTTATAAACAGTCCATTGGAGTAAACTTGGAGTTTGAAATGTATCGGCTTTTCATTGGCTGAGTTGTGACTGCCTTTCATTTGGCTAAATTGTGACCCTAATTGGCTGAGCTGTTGCCAAGGGAGGAGAAAATCTTCCCTCCTCCTGGGGTGGTAGTAAGAATGCTAAGTATGTCTCTTCTTTTCGGGCCTGCAAAGGGCTACAAGGAGTAGTAGGTGTGAGAGCTCCCTCTTTCTGGCCTCCCAACTCCATTTTATTTATTTATTTGTTTGTCATGTTTATTTATTTATTTTGGGAGAGAGAGAGAAAGAGAGCAGTGGAGGGGCAAACAGAGAGACGGAGAGAGAGGATTCCAAGCAGGCTCCATGCTGTCAGCACAGAGCTCGACCGAGCTCAATCCCCCAAACAGTTACATCGTGACCTGAGCCCAAATCAAGAGTCAGAAGCTCAGCTGACTGAGCCATCCAGGCACCCCCAGCTCTATTCTAAATGAGGTTTCTTTTATTTGGTTTCACAAAACTAACCACCCACAATGGTTTAAATGGTCAGTTCACCTTTTCTTCCCACCTCTTGGTTTCCCATCCCTTCCCTCCACCACCTTCACTACTGCCTGGTACACACTGACAAAGATGGTCAGGGCAAGTCTAGAACCATTGAAAAGTTTATCCTCCTCAGGTCAGATGGATTGATGTCAGAACATAGATATTTTCCTTAAAGTATATCTATTTAGAACACCATTTAAAATCAGTCAGGAGGAACTTGCTCTTAAAAGTAATACCATAAGGGCACTCATGCATCTCTTGATCTTGGGGTCATGAGTTCAAGCCACACGTTGGGCATGGATGCTACTTACTTAAAAAAAATAAAAATGAAGTAATACCATAAAGCATTTCTAAGGCAATGATTGCATGTGTAGGGTGTGTGTATGTGTGTGTGTACATATGCATGTTAATTTGGGAAATTTTGGGTTTCTTGATATTCAGTTTAGATTGATACCTTGAACACACCCTTACGAAGTACATCCAGAACTGAGGAGTCAGAAATTAATAGAATGGAAACAAAATTAAAGAACACATTGGATTTATTATGAAATAGAGAACATTTTGTTTATTTATTTATATTTATTTATTTATAAAATTTTTTTTTTAATTTTATTTATTTTTGAGAGAGAGAGAGACAGAGCATGAACGGGGGAGGGTCAGAGAGAGAGAGAGAGAGACACAGAATCTGAAGCAGGCTCCAGGCTCTGATCTGTCAGCAGAGAGCCCGACATGGGGCTCAAACCCACGAACTGTGAGATCATGACTTGAGCTGAAGTCGGATGCTTAACCAACTGACTAAGCCACCCAGGTGCCCCAGAGAACATTTTGTTTAGAAAGAGTAAGTGGAATGAGGAAAAGGCTCAAAGATTACCCGTAAATAAAAAACAGAAAAAAAGTACTTTAAAAGATCTTGTACAAAATGTACAAGGGAATCTGATTGAAATGGTTATTCTGAAAGGGACAAAGTCAATTATTCCATGTAGACAAATAAACCAGGTAGATATGCTGCATGGTGAATTCAGACTGGATGTCCACAAGTTCAATGGCTTTGGTGTAAGACTGACTGGTTTCTGAGAAGTTGAGATCTTCTGAATTCTAAAAATTCTTAACACAGAAAACAGAGTAGGAGCAAGTATAGTTTACTAAATTATCTTAACCTTTTAATTCACAAGTGTTGATGAAATGTTTTTAGCAAGGTTGCCACACCAATACAAATGATTTCACTAAAAGCTTAAATTGATTTGAAACCCAATATCTTCTCAGATTTTTGCTCATATTTAATGGATATGTATAATCCAACACAAGCACTTTACACTATAATTACTGAATATTTTATCAATATCCGTGATGAACAATAAACTGCAAATATGTGTTTTGAAAGTTAATAGGTATGTTTGCCTTTTATTAATCAATGTTGGGTTTTGCACATAGCACATATATTAAAGGAAGTAGCATCTGAAAATGTCATGAGCTCCAGAATGGCAGGAACCATGCTGTTTTGTTCACAGAGAAGCTGTACATTGTAAGAGTGGGCTTTAACAAGTAAACGCCCCAGTTTCATCCTGCCACTGACACCTTCCAGGAATGTGACCCTGGTGAATTATTCAGCCTCTCCTTGCATATCCAGATGGATGATCTTACAAAATGGGTGATGATTAGTAAAATACCTACTCATAAGAATGCTGTGAGGGTTACATGACTCGTGTGGGTGTGGAAAGCATTTGGAGCAGTGGATGGCACAAATGAAGATCAGCCTATCATTCCTCACAGCTCTATCCCCAGCCAGGCTCAAGGTAAATCCTTGTTGGCTGAATAAATGAATGTCAAAGAATCAATTCCTTTTTTTCTTCTTTTGTATTTTTTAATGGATATAAACTGTATGGAAATTACATGGTGTTGAGATATAATAGGTACTCTTTACTGTCAATATGTATAAAGATACAAGATCTTTCAGAGTAAAAGTAGCCTAAATTAGGAAAATCACAAATCAACATATACTCTATCCATCTCAGGTGCAATCACATTGGTTTCTGATGAGATATCTTTTATGGTTTTATAGATGAAAAAAAGGGCCTAAAGTTAATAGAGTACTATAGAAAGTGAGAAAGTGAATAACCTAGTAGACAATTAGGTTATCTCAAGACTTAAACTAGGTATTTAAAATTAAAGAGGAGAGGAGTGGCTGGCTGGTTCAGTTGGTACAGTATGTGACTCTTGATCTTGGAGTTGTGAGTTCAAGTCCCACATTGGGTGTAGAGATCACTTAAAAATAAAATCTAAAATAATAATAATAATAATAATAATAATAAAGAGGCAACACTTTGGACGGAATCTGCATAGTCATTTACTTGATTTAAATAAATTTGAAAATCCCAGAAATGACCCTAATTTTCAACTGGTAGATTTAGCCAGTGAATACTTGTTTTTAATTTTTTTTTTAATGTTTTATTATTTATTTGAGAGAGAGAGAGAGAGCATGAGCAGGGGAGGGGCAGAGAGAGAGTGAGATACAGAATCTGAAGCAGGCTCCAGGCTCTGACCCAGGACTCAAAATCACAAACCTTGAAATCATGACCTGAGTCAGACCCTTAATCAACTGAGCCCCCAGGCGCTCCTAGCCAGTGAATACTTAAATTCAGCGTCAACCAGATAGCGAGGAGCCACCCAGGCTGAACCTGCAGCTCAAATAAAATTCAGTGTTAGCTACATGTCGCGCTCCATTCCCGGGAAATGTGGGAGTCCTGTCTCCTACTGTCCACAGTATCAGAGTACTCAAAAAATGTGCTTTATAAATATCTCCAAGTGAAATCAAATGGAACAGAACCTCAGAGGCAACATTTTGTACCATTTCTCTTTTGTGCAATGAGTTGCTGGGCTGAGTTAATTTGGATTGCCAAGTCAGAAAAAAAGATGATCTGAACTCAGTCGGGTACAGTTTGCCAGATAAAATAGAGGATGCCCAGTTCAATTTCAATTTCAGATCAACAGCGAATACTCTTCTTTGGGATAAGTATGTTTCAAATACTGCATGGGACATACTTATACTAAAAATAAGCGTTGTCTATCTGAAATTGAAATGCAACTGGACACCCTGCATTTTTATTTACTAAATCTGATGATCCTACTTTCTCCTCATAATAAGCACATACCTTTTTATTTTAGCCACTGCTCCTCTATCCATTCATGGGGGAGGGGAGGGAAGAACCCTAGCGTAAGAGGCAGTGGAAAATATTTACTATTTGTTTTGGCTTTGATCACAGAGAAAATAAATGGAGAAGGACAAAAGAAAATAATAGCTATGTGATTAACATGTTTGTCACATTGGGCAGTCAGCTATTTTCTAGTGGCAACTAAAATTTGTTCAACTGAGACTACTGGGCCCTTCAGAAATGTCAAGTTCTCTGTGGTGGAAGAAAGAGAAAAGGGAGAAAACGTGGCAGGAGACCATGAAATGAATACGATATTATGATTCTCTCAGAGGCTGAGCCTGTAGGTGGATGCAGTGCAGGGAGGGAGCAAGAGCTACCTGACAGAAGTTACTGCAGCGGCTTTCAAAGTTTGGTTTCACTGAATATATTTAACTGCAAACATGGAATAATGGCTTTTTTTCCCCCTTTCAATCATTTTTTTTTTTAAATAAGTTCTGGGGGCGCCTGGGTGGCTCAGTCAGTTGAGCATCCGACTTTGGCTCATGTCATGATATGGAGGTTCCTGGGTTCCAGCCCTGCTTTGGGCTCCCTGCTGTCAGCGCAGTGCCCACTTCAGACCCTCTGTCCCTCTCTCTCTGCCCCTTCCCCACTTGCACTTTCTAATGGATGAATGAGTGAGTGAATGAATAAATAAATAAATAAAACATGTAAAAATAATAGTGAAAAAATAAACACTGGAACAGACCCATAGGGTCCAAATTCTAACTCCACTATTTAACAAGTGCCTAGACTTGAGTTACAAACACCTCTCTACAACTTACTTGGGAATAGCAGTTCTGACGAGTATGTGAGAATTCAGTAAGTCCATAAAAGGCACATAACAGAGCCTAGTACACAATGAGGATTATGATTGTATACAAACTCTGGATTCTCAAACGTATCTTCTGGAGTAGTGCCTAAAGGGTCTGGATTTTAGGGTTCTCCTAATCTGATTTGATTACCAGCTATGTGACTCTTGACAAATTGTATAACTTTCATAAATTGATTTCCTCATCAATGAGGAGAGGTATAATAACAATACTTTGGTCATACGGTTATCGAGAATTTTAACTGAAATAATGCATGCCATTTTTTAAATGTTCCTTTTTTTTTAAAGTTTATTTTAGAGTGAGAGAGAGAGAGAGCACGAACAGGGGAGAAGGGCAGACAGAGAGAGAGACAGAGTGTGAGTAAGTGAGGGGCAGAGAGAGATAGGAAGACACAGAATCTGAATCAGGCTTCAGACTCCAAGCGATCAGCACAGAGCCTGACGTGGGGCTCAAACTCATGAACCACGAGATCGTGACCTGAGCTAAAGTCAGACGCTTGACCAGCTGAGCCACCCAGGCACCCTATCTGATTGTTCTTTATAGTTAAGAGTCTGTTTCTTGGTTTGCTCACTCTCTCTCTTTTTTCTTCTGCTTGTTTGTTTTGTTTCTTCAATCCTACATATGAGTGAAATCATATGGTATTTGTCTTTCTCCAACTGACTTATTTCACTTATAATGCATGCCATTATTGAAGGTTTATAAATGTTACCTGTTGTTGAATTTTTTTCCTTCTCTGGCATTCACAGTGCTATAACACCCTGATTCTGTTCTTACATCTCCATCCTTTGCTTGTTGCCGCCCTGTATTCTTTCCTTTTCCTTACCCTGGTCAGGAAGCCTTCTGCACACTCATCCAGTGTCTCTGCTCCAGCTCCCCCCCACCCCTTCCATGCTGGCGATTCCTGTCTGTTACCTTCAATTTTTGTTCTCCCACTTATGCCACAGTCTCATACAACTTCCACCACCTCAACGTTGTTACTTCAGAGAATTATTATTGTCTCAAAACGTGCATGTCCAAATAAGATTCTCAGCTCTCACCCACTGCTAATTTTCATTGGGGTTACACGGGAAGTAGCAGCTCTTTTCAGTGTCCCCGCTTTTGGCAAACACTGTCATTCTCTAGTGGTCTCTGAGGTAAAAACTTTGGAGTCACCTTTGACATATCCATTTCTATTATCCTTCACGTCCACTTAATAACCAAGGCACTAGGCCAGCTCCCAAATACCAGGAAGAGAAGTCAAAATCCCTGAAAAGCAAAAACAAAACTACCGTCTTTACAAAGATACATCTGACAGGAAAACAAAATTAGTTATTTAAAATCTATACCCCACCCCATACCCCCCTCCTCACACACCCCCTCCACCCTTCTCAGGAGGGTGGATATCGGTTGGTAATTGGAGTGTAGTTGCTTGTCATTTTCAAGATAACGGCTTTTGCATATTTGAAATGGTAGGAGTAGGAAGCACAACTGAGAGAGCTGAGATAAAGTTCAAGTGTACTTCATGAAAAGGATGAGAGACGGGGGCCAAAAGGGTGGATGATACAGAGGTGGAGCTGTGTCAGGGGAACGCTAAGGAGACCACTGCAGTGACAAGTAGCCAAAGATGAACTTGGAGAGAAGGCAGAAGTTGTGCTGACAAGAGTGGGATGTGGATTGGATCTGTGAAGGTTAACTTTATGTGTCAACTTCTATGGGTGCCCAGAGAGCTGGGAAAACATTATTTCTAGGTGCATCTGTGAGGCTGTTCCCAGAAGAGATCAGCATTTGAATCCATAGACTGAGTAAAATCCACACTTCCCAATGGGTAAGTATCATCTAATCCTTGAGAGCTAGCAGAACAGAAAGGCGGAGGAAGGTGAATTTGTTCTCTCGCTTGAACTAAGACATCCATCTTCTCCTGCTCTTGGACATTGGTCCTCCTGGCTTTTGGGCCTTTGGATTTGGGTGGGGACTTATACCTTTGGTCCCTGGCTCTTGGGCTTTTGGACTTAGACTGAGACTTACACCATTGGCTCCTCTGATTCTCAGGCTTTTTGGGTTCGAACCAGAACTATACTGCCTAGCATCCCTAGGCTTCTGGCTTTCAGACAATGGATATGGGGAATTTTGGCCTCCATAATCCCATGAGTCAATAATTTATAATAAATCCCTTTCTGCAGATATAGATCTTATTGGTTTTATTTATCTACTATAGAATCTTTTCTTTTTTCACAATCATATTTTCCATTTCTAAGAGCTCTTACTCTTTTTTTCCCTTTTTATAGTTGTGATATAATGCTTTCTGAGAAATACATATATTTCTCAGATATATTTGGTCTTCATCCATAGTTTCTGAAGCCATAAAGGTGGCATGGGTGTCTTGTTACTAATGAAGGGGATTTGGGATCCCACTGGAGGGTGGAGGCTAGGTGCCAGGAGGACCAACCATGTGATTATAAGGTTGGGCCTTCTAACCTCACCCCCTGACCTACAAGGAGGGGAGAGGAGCTGGAGGTAGAATAAGTTAATGGCCAGTGACTTAGCCGATCCTGACTATGTAATGAAGCCTCCATAAAAACCTAAAAGGACTGTATTCCTGTGGCTCAGGATGGTGAACAAGTGGAGATGTGTGGAGAGTGGCATCCCTGAAGAGGGCACAGAAGTGCTGTGCCCTTTTCCTATACCTCACCCTATGTATCTCTTCATCTGGCTGTTGATTGGTAACCTTTATCATATCCTTTAGTAAGCTGGTACATGTTAAGTGTTTCCCTGAGTTCTGTGCAAATTGAAAGAACCAAAGAAGGAGGTCCTGGGAACCTCTGATTTGTAGCCAATTGGTCAGAGTACAAGGTAACAACTGGCAAGTCCAGGGAGAAGACAGTTGGAACCCTTAATCTGCAGCGGGCTGGTCAGAAGCACAAGTAACAACTTGGGGCTTGAGAATGGTGTCTGAAGTGGAGGGTGGGGGAGGTTAGAGGCAGTCTTGTAGGACTGACCCCTCAACCTGAAAAAATCGGTGCTATCTGTAGGTAGATAGTGTCAGACTTGGGTTGAATTCTCAGACATTCTGCTGGTGTCTGAGAATTGCTGGCTGTTGGAAGGGTGCTCCCCCTTCCCCAACACTGGAATTGGGTCCAGGAACCAAAAAGAGTTTGTGACAGTAGAATAGCACTCCCTTCTTGTTTCAAAATTCTCCACTAGGTTTTTTTTTTAATTTTTTAAAAGTTTATTTATTTATTTTGAGACAGAGAGAAAGCACGAGTCAGGGAGGGGCAGAGAGAGAGGGTGAGAGAGAGAATTCCAAGCAGGCTCCATACTGTCAGTGCAGAGCCCAATGTGGGGCTTGAACCCATGAGCCATGAGATCATGACCTGAGCCCAAGTCGGATGCTCAACTGACTGAGATACCCAGTCTTTTCAAGTTTCTTTTTTTTAAGTTATTTATTTATTTTGAGAGAGAGAGAGAGAATGCACAGGGGAGGGACAGAGAGAGAATCCCAATCAGGCTCCACACTGTCAGTGTAGAGCCTGTCTCAGGGCTCAATTCCATGAATTGTGAGATCATGACCTGAGCTGAAATCAAGAGTCTGACGCTTAACAGACTGAGACGACCAGTCTCCCCTCTTCTAATTTCTAAATTACCTTTGCCAAGTACCACTTAGATATCTATATTTTCATTTTGTAGCATACTTTTCTTTAAATGCCTGGTGACATTTTCCCCCTTCATATTAAAGAACCAACTAGAAATATTGGATTGTGATACTGCCCGTGGAAGAGGTTGGTCAACCAAGGGAATTTACATTAGAGAACTGGATGAGATGTAGGCATTGGAGAGATTTTTTTCCTCTTGGATTGGCCCACTATCTTTAGAAAAAGTATTTGATATTTGCCAAGCATTCTGTGCACATGGATGAAAAACAGGCATAATGAGATGGAGTCAATTCTTCAATACATTGGTTTCTAATGTCCATTTTCTTTTTTTCTTTTTTTTTAATGTTTATTTATTTTTGAGAAACAGAGAGACACAGAGTGTGAGCAGGGGAAGGGCAGAGAGAGAGGGAGACATAAAATCCGAAGCAGGCTCCAGTCTCTGAGCTGTCAGCACAGAGCCTGACGAGGGGCTCAAACTCACAAGCCGAGCTGTGAGATCATGACCTGAGCTGAAGTTGGACTCTTAACCAACTGAGCCACCCAGGAACGGCTTTAATGCCCATTTTCAGCTCAAGTCTCACTCCCCATCGTGACAGCTGGCATATCATTAAATAATATGCTCCAAGGCATACTATTAAATTAAAAAGTATGCTATAGAATATTATGCAGTACATATACATGTATATAATATGTAATGTATATAATGTATATATTTCTGTGTGTGTGTGTGTGTGTGTGTGTGTGTCTGCAAGGAAGTCCACCAAACAGTTAAACAGTAGTTTTGTCTAGGAAAATAGTATATTTTCAAGAGTTACTATATACTCTAGATAGTACAGTATTGTTTAACTTTTTAACTTTCATGTATCATTTGTAATTGGATAGGTGTGTATGTGTGTGTATGTGTGTATGTACACAGATTTAAAAAAATCCAGGGGCACCTGGGTGGCTCGGTCAGTTAAGCGTCCTACTCTTGATTTCGGCTCAGATCATGATCTCACTGTTTGTGAGACTGAGCCCTGCATTGGACTCTGTGCTGAAAGTGCACAGCCTGCTTGGAATTCTCTCTCTCCCTCTCTCTGCCCCTCCTCCACTCATTCTTTCTCTCTCTTTCAAAAATAAATACATAAATTTAAAAAACCCCACATATTAGAATTTCACTTGTTTCTTATCTCCAAATCCCATAAAGTGCCTCGCAGAGTGTACTGACGTTTGTAGGTGCACAATAAATATTTGTTACATAAACAGATGAGTATCTATGGAATGAAAACAGATATGCATTATTATTGTTTCTAAAGTATAATTTCCAAAAATCATGAATCATGAATCTCATAAAAATATGAAACAAACACGTTAAAGATTTTATTTGATGCATTAATTAATGAGGGAGCCAGAAAGATATTAAAATTAGTTCAAATGGGATTTTGACTTAAAATGACATATTCTCTATCAGAAAAAATTCATTTACATTGTCATGAGCAAGAACCAAGTCCATGATTATTAGTTTTCCACAAATCAACTTTCATCCCTACAGAGTTATAAAATAGCCTAGGTGATCAAACACAATTGCTATAGACTGAATGTGTGTCTCCCACCCAAATTCATATGTTGAGACTGTACCCCCCAATGTGATGGTCTTAGGAGGTAGGGCCTTTGGGAGGTAATAAGGATTAGATGAAGCCCTGAGGAGAGTCCTCATGCATGGGATTGGTGATTTATGAGAGCTATTAGACAGTTTGTTTCCTCTTTCTGCTGTCTGCCAAGTGAGGATCTGAGAAGTCAGCAGTCTGCAACTGGAGAGCAGGCCCTTAAAAGAACTGGACCAAGTTGGCACCCTGATCTTACACATCCAGCCTCCAGAACTGTGAGAAATAAATTTCTATTGTTTATGAGCCACCCAGTGTGTGGTATTTTGGTTATGGCAGCCTGAGGTGTGTAAGCAACAAAAAAGGTGCATCCCTCTATAGTATCAGATAATCTCCAGTGGACCTGCTAGGCAGTGCCCAACACCCATGGCAAGGACCACTAAATATCTCTTTTGCTTCTTTTTAGGGGCACCTGGGGGACTCAGTTGGTTAAGCATACTGGGTGACTCAGTCTGTAAAACACCCAACTCTTGGTTTCAGCTTAGGTCATGATCTCACGGTTTCGTGATTTAAGCCCCCGCTTGGGATTCTTGTCTCCCTCTCTTTGTCCCTCCCCCACTCGACTGTCTCTGTCTCTAAATAAATAAATAAATAAATAAATAAATTAATTAATTCTAAAAATTGAGGCATCTGGGTGGCTCAGTTGATTAAGTGTCTGACTTCAGCTCAGGTCATGATCTCACGGCTCATGAGTTCAAGCCCTACATCGGGCTCTGTGCTGACATCCCAGAGCCTGGAGCCTGCTTTGGATTCTGTCTCTGTCTCTCTCTGCCCCTCCCCAGCTGGTGCTATGTCTCTCTCTCAAAATAAACATTAGGAAAAATTAAAGAAAAACTCCTTTTCTCCTTTCCAAAACTTGTCAATTTTACCTGACACTGCTATGTTAACAATCATTGGTCTTGATGTTTTGAAAGAAACATTTATGAATCTCTCTTCTAACATGTGTCAATGATTCCATAGTTTTGAGTAACTTCTTTAATTCACATATATGCAAATTGATACTATTCATGCATTCTTTTGACAAGATTGCCAAGTGACAAGGCTGTCTAAATTTGGTTTGCAAGTAAAGCAATTCAAGGTTTTGTCTAATGAAAAGTTCAGTGTCCTTGTAGAACATGCTTTTTTATTGCACTACTAATCTCCTCCTCAAAAATGCTGGAAATAACTTGGCACAATCCAGTTAAGTTATTTTGGCATTTGTTTCCTAAACGCAACAGTACAGTATTTACAGTCTGAATGATATGTTGCTAAAGCCAGGTTTGTTGACAAAAACACACAGTGAACGGTATTCGGTCTTTCTTAAGTATCTTAGGTTAGCAACCATTCCTGGCCCACCCAGATATTCTCATCCGTTTCCTGTTCTAGGCTCTTTCCAGCTGCCTGGAGGCTATAGTCCCTCTCCACCCCCAGAAGTTTAAACACAAGAAAATGCATCAAATACTCCATGATCAAGGCACCAATTATTGTTAAGGGGACAGAGGGGATTAATTTAATCTCTGCAATAATTTGGGATATTAATATTAATTGGGAGCATATCAAATCTCTTAAAATATGATAAGAATATTTTTAAGTAAATCGGACTATAAGAGGGGCAACAGACAATAGGTATTACCAGAGATACATCTAACACTAAAGGTCTTTTGTCATATGCAGGATTATAATAGATTCACTTATGAAATAAATTGTTAAACATGCTTGCTGAAGATATTTTCCAAATAAAAAATTAGGCCTCAGGGCACCTGAGTAGTTCAGTAGGTTAAGCACCTGACTTTGGCTCAGATCGTGATCTCACAACTCGGCTCGTGAGTTTGAGCCCCCTGTCAGGCTGTGTCCTGACAGTTCAGAGCCTGGATCCTGCTTTCTCCAAAAAATTAATGTAGCAAAAGGTATTTTTGTTTTTTGTTTGTTTGATTTGTTTGTTGGTTTTTGCTATGAGAATATATAAATGTGGAAAAGTTTTTCAAATTTTTGAAACCTTAATAATACATAGTTATATATTGAATAAATACCCTTTACTGAAAAGAAAATAAATGCATGTAATTGGAACCATCTGCAAAAATCCAAGATATGTGATCTTAACCAACAATAGTCAATCTCTAAAGTGCTATACTTCATTGACTCACTTAAACCATCATTTAAAAAATGCACTATTATTTCATGTACTGCGAAGAAAAATAAAATGGCCAATTAAATATGACACAGTGTTTTCTTATCACAGCAACTGTAAGACATACTATGATTTCAGAGAGGTTGAAAGGTAAATAAAAAGGGAGTCTTAGGGGCACCTGGATGGCTCAGTGGTTAAGCGTTCAACTCTTGGTTTTGGCTCAGGTCATGATCTTACAGTTTGTGGGATGGAGACCCATGTTGGGCTCCATGCTGCTTGGGATTCTCTCTGTCCCTCTCTCTGCCCCTCCCAAACTTGCTTGTGCTCTCTCTCTCTCTCTCAAAATAAATAAATAGACATTAAAATAATTTTTCAAAAGGGAGCCTTAGATGAAATACAGTTTTTGTTATGTTTTCCAACAGACATGAACTGTATCTTTTATTTCTGATCAGTAAAGAGTTTAAAAAAAATTTTTTTTTTCAACGTTTATTTATTTTTGGGACAGAGAGAGACAGAGCATGAACGGGGGAGGGGCAGAGAGAGAGGGAGACACAGAATCGGAAACAGTCTCCAGGCTCTGAGCCATCAGCCCAGAGCCCGACGCGGGGCTCAAACTCACCGACCGCGAGATCGTGACCTGGCTTAATTCGGACGCTTAACCGACTGTGCCACCCAGGCGCCCCAAGAGTTTTTTACAGATATATCTTATGGCTATTACTACATCTTTTCAAATTATTTTTTATTTTTTTCCTTTTTTCTATTGAAATATAATTAATACACAGTATTATATTAGTTTCAGGTGTATAACATAATAATTCAACAATTCTATACATTACTCAGTGCTCATCACAATAAGAGTAGTTACCACCTGTGACTATATTCCTTATGCTGTACTTTCCGTCTCTGGAGGTTTGTACCTCTTAATCCCCTTCACCTATTTCACACAGACCCCCATCTACCTCCCCTCTGGCAACTACTGCTTTAAAAGTCTGTTCGTTTGTTTGTCTCTTGGCTTCTTTATGTGTTCATTATTATTGCATCTTATTAGGAAATGCTGCCTATTGTTAAAGTGTAAGTAAATAAGAGTTTGTGAAGAAAAACCTAAGTGAGAAAGAGCCAGTGGTGGCAACTGTGGCACCTAGTGGCCGGTGCCCCACAGAGAAGGTGCAAGCCGTGGTGGTCTGTCCCAATGGGTCTAGCCGCAGGGGCCTCCGTTGGCTGGTTGTGGGTATGGCTTGGACTCCAGTCCTGGCCGCTGCTTAGCATCTTTTGTTTCTAGCAGTTTTCTGCGTGGGTTCTTTAGCTTTCCCAAGAGTTCTGTGAGCTTCTTAACCATTTAGTAAATTCCTTGTCTGCCTAAGTCCGCCAGACTTGCATCTAAGAACCTTGACGGATACCTCTGGATCTCAGCAATTTGTTGACAGAGATAATTGATATAATTTGAAACAAATCAGTGATTCAGCCTCTTGAAGGGCAGTTAACCAATCTCCCCCACTTCTCTAAATGACCACCTCCAAAAAGATGCAAATCCAGCCAGATTCAACAGTAACAAAATCGTTGAACCATGAGATATTGAAAGCACATGTATACCTATTCTTTTTTTTTTTAATTTTTTTTTCAACGTTTATTTATTTTTGCGACAGAGAGAGACAGAGCACGAACAGGGGAGGGGCAGAGAGAGAGGGAGACACAGAATTGGAAACAGGCTCCAGGCTCTGAGCCATCAGCCCAGAGCCTGATGTGGGGCTCGAACTCACGGACCGCGAGATCATGACCTGGCTGAAGTCAGACGCTTAACCGACTGCGCCACCCAGGCGCCCCAGCCTACTCTTTTAGAACATAACTTATAAGGCTAGAGAGGGAATATACTACCTATTTTCCAGAAGAATTAAAGTACCAAAATATAATTTGCTGAGAGTTACTCTGACTCCGTACAGAAACTAGAGAAGGAACTCTGCAGTCACCATATCATATAAAGGCTACACGGTAGTAGTGGATTCCAGTTAACAATAGGGACTGCCAATTTCGTTCATCTCACTACCACTGGAGGATAAAGCAAAGATTTATTAATCTGACAAGCTGATGATTTCTTTGTACCTATTTGCAAAGTTGCCCTACCCCATTTTTTAATCTCTACCCACCTGGGCAAAGTAATGTCAGCATGTCCTTTTTGCTTCAAGGTATTCCGGGGTGTTGCGGCTTCAGTGAATTTAGAAGTTGAACATTGTTCTTGACAAATACAGCTTTTATTAATATAAATGGTAATCACAGATAATACTTGCATAGTCCTTCAATATGACCAGATAAGGTTATAAGTATTTTATATGTATTAACCAATTTCATCTTCATAAGACTTCCAGGAGGGAAATATGGTTACCCATACTCTCATTGTATACATGAGGACACTGGGGCACAGGGGGTTAAGTTACTTGACTACTGGCACAGGCCAGTAGGTGGCACAGCTAGAATCTGAACTCAGGTTGGCTCCAGAATTCTGTGCTCAGTTGTTAGAAGTTGCCCCCTCTTAGAAGTTATTTATTTCTGCTACTACCTATTTGTAATACACAGTGGACCTGGAAGAATTTGAAGTACAAAAAACCTAGGCTTCAATCCCAAACCTGGGCAGTTTACATACTGAACCTTGGATTTTTTTTAACTTGAAAAATAGGAATAATGATATTTGTCCTACCGAAATTATGGGTTGTTGAGTAGAATAAATAATGTATGCAAAGGTGCTTTGTGAAGTGTTACATGAAGAGCTACTACGTAAACTTTGAATGGTCATGTCAGTTAGCATATGGCTTCAGCTGCATGTGGTGTTCCGCGAAGGAGCGTTACAGCTAGAAGGTGGTAGGGTTATGACTGGAAGGCATGGCCGCCCCTATGTTAAACCTGTGTGTCTAACTGCACTACTGCGCTTGCCCCTCTGATACTCAGTCACTATCATACCTGATGGTACACCGTTGTTTTCCTGTGTTGTTTCCTTAAAAATAAGATTGCAAACATAAATTATCCTTCAGGGATTTCCCACAAATGTTTCTCTAGTAGGCCTATGTTGGAAATTCCTACCTGCAACTTACGGACTGGCAGAGGGCAACAGAGAAAGACAGGTCAAGTGAGGAAAGCTATAACACGAGTGTGGCAGAGGAAGATTTCCTGGTCCCCTGGCAAGTTGGGGACATTCCAGTCAGGTGCCTTTGAGGCTCTAATGTGGAAAGCAGCTCAAATTCCCACACAAGAGGTATGTTTATCAGTCTGGGAACATTCTGAGGATTCCCAGGGAAGACAGTGATAACAGGTCTCTCCATCTCATCCACTTACCACTTCAGGCAAGGTCTGTCCATCTTTGGGTAACATAAAACTAAAATCAAAACCATATAAATAATAATGTTAGTACTCTCTCTCTTTCCCCTCTAGCAAATCCCCTGCTAAGGGTTATAAATCATTCCAATATCTCTAACGTAGAAAATCTATAAGCCAACTGAGAAGTATTGGCAAAATGTCTCCTGTGTGATTAGTCCCTGCATGTGCTTGGGGTCTACATGATGCCCTTTAGCAGATTAAACTCTCATAATAACAGGTGAAGACTTAGAAACCATTACCTGCCAGATTTTGTGTCACTGAACATAAATGTAATAAACTTCAAGAACGTAAGCTCCTCAAATGAAAAATGGAAGATAAAAATGAAAAAGCACCCCTGAAACTAATGTAACATTGTGTCAAAAAAGAAAAAAAAAAAAGACACCAAGAAAGCCTGAGAACATAGAGCTCAGTAAGGCCATGGTTGACTATATCATAATATATCTTATAAAAAATGTGCAAGCCATTACTGGAATCTCTTAATATATATTAAAAATCAATCTTTCTCGGGGTGCCTGGGTGGCTTGGTCGGTTAAGCGTCCGACTTCGGTTCAGGTCATGATCTCACAGTCCGTGGGTTCGAGCCCCGCGTCGGGCTCTGTGCTGACAGCTCAGAGCCTGGAGCCTATTTCGGATTCTGTGTCTCCCTCTCTCTCTGTTCCTCCCCTGTTCATGCTCTGTCTCAAAAATAAATAAACGTTTAAAAAATTAAAAAAAATAAAAAAATAAAAAAAATCAATCTTTCTCTTTCCATATAAAGTGAAAAATGACAAATGAGTACCTATCTAATTCTAAAATAGACCTTTTTACAAAACCCCAAATACCATATACCTTTCCCTGGTTATGCTATACCGCTGCCACTCATTCGTTTTTTCATTCACTTCTTCAACAAATGTATTAACTATATGGCGGTGTGGGCCAGCACTGTGGCAATGGCGTGGCCTGTGAAGATGAATAAACTGTGGTTCTTGTTGCCTGGACTCAGTGTGATCACTTGATGAGAGGCAATAACTATAACAAAGAAGTGAAAGAAATGACTATCTTAGCTGAAATCCAGGCAGTAGGCAGGGCTTAACGAAGGGTGAGGTAAAGTGGTAAACAAGTCTGTTTTGGCCGTCTGTACATTGTTTCCACTTTTCCTAGGTGAGGGAATACCATTCCTCCTGTCCTGTACTTTTTTCCTCTGTTGTTTCCTCCTGCTGCATCTCTCACTCTTTTTTCCTCCTAAAGCAAAAGGAGAAGGAGGTCAAAGGACCTCTTATTGGGTTGACTAGGGAAAGGGGTTAGAGGAAACATTTCAGGTACCTTGCTATGCTAGGTCCCCCTTTATTGAGTCATGGGGGAAAGGAAGGACTGGATTCTGGAAACGTGAGACGTTAGTTGCAGAATCATGTGTGCGCTGGAAGGGACCGTAGAGGCCATCTTCCTTAGTATCCATTTTATAGCTGGGGGCATTGAGCCTTCATGACTAACTCAAGCCAATGACATCAGCGAGACCACAACTCAGGCTTCTTAACTTCCATGAAAGCTAGAATGGACCAATGAAGCATTTCTAATGCCCCTTTTTGCTGGGTAGGGTGAAGGAGCCAAAGATGGAAACTTCACTGCTGTCTTCAGCAGCCTCTTCAACCCTATGTTCTTGACAAGCACGTAGTCCTTCATTTCTGGTCCTCCAGAGAAATGGAGGACAGTTGATTAACCTAGTCACCCCATAGCTCTGTTCCTTGAAGAAAACCACACCACGTCTATCACTCAAAGGACTTTTTTCATATATTTTATTATTTTTGTTTCCCCTCTCATAAGTCTGATTTCTCTATATCCTTTTGAAAATATGATGACCCAATCTGAACTCAGAGCTTTCGAGATTTGTTTGGTGAAACAAAATGATGTCCTTGTGCTCTGGTTTTTAATGCATTCTACTTTGACTTTTTGGTTTTGCTTCTTATTAAATTTTCAGAACAACAGCTACTTATTTTCAACATGTCAGTAACGACCTTGAGAAATTTATATTATTTATTTCCTTTAAGGATGTTTTCTTGAACGTTGTTCCGTTTGTGTGATGGCCTGTCTCCCCCCCCCCCCCCCCCCCCCCCCCCGGCCATTTGTCAGCCTGTCAGTAACAACCAGGTGGTGGATACATGTCAAGAAAACTAATCACCTTCTAACAGGATTTGGAACGGAATTAATGCGGATCTTGTGCCCTTCCTGTTCCAACTTTAGCAGCCCAAGGTCCAGGACTGCTTACAGATTAGCTGGCTGGTAACTGCGCCCCGCGGCGTTTTAGGGTCTGGGTTCTCTCTTCAGACCCTAGGCAGGGAATTTTGTTAGATCCAATATTCGAGGTCCTCGGAGACAGGGCTTGGGTTTGTGATTGAAACGGGCCAGTCCATCCTGGGACGCCCAGCGGCGTAAATGCATCTCTCAGCATCTATTTTCAAGGTGATGACACCAGGCTAGAATGCCGCGAAGTCAACGAGTCCATCCTGCCAGACAAGTTTCCGCTTCTGGACGCCTCTGGGGCTCCGACACGCCGTGGTGTGCGGGGCTGATGGGACCCTGGTCATTGGAAGGCGGTAGTGCATAGTGCTGTCAATATTTACCAGGCGTCTTCGAGTTGTTCTTCCAGCCCTCCCGGTTGCTCGAAGACGAGGTCTCCAAGGTCTCAACTCCTCCCTCTTTCTAATCAGTGTGCTCGTCTCTCCTCCACCTCCCCGCCCCTCCCCTTTTCTCCAGTCCGCAGGGCTCCCACCTTTTCTCGTGGCCTCCACCTGTGTGCGTGCAGAGACCAGGGTGGAGCCGTGGCGGGGGGGCGGGGGGGGGAGGAGGCCGTGACGTCACCTCTCCGCCACGGAGGCGGGGCTGTGGGAACCGCAGTGCAGCGCAGAGGGGCGGGGCGGGGCGGGGCCTGCGGCGCGTGACCTGGCTGCGGGAGGCAGGAACCCGGAGAAAAGGTGTAGGGGGGCCGGGACCAGCAGCCTCCTGAGTCCGGGGGCGGGGCAGGGAGCGCCCGGGCTGAGGCGGCTGGCGTCCGATGGAGTGCTAAAGCGGGTCACGCTTCCTCCTTCCCTCCCCGCCCCTTCTTCTCCTCCCACCTGGGCCTCTGCGTGGAGACGCGCACCTGGCAACCGGCTGCCGTGCTCCGCCGCGTCCCCGCCTCCTCCGCTCGGGCCCGGTGCCCCGAGCCCGACCCCGGCCCCCGGCGCTCGTCTCTCCGCCGGCGCCGCGCTCGCTGGAGGCGGCCTCGAGCGCTCGCTCGTTGATGCCGTTTTGGGGGTGACCCGACGCGGCGGCGGTGCCTCCATGGTGGGGGCGTGTTAGTGGCCGCGGCTCTGCCGGACGTCGAGTGCGCGGCTGCGGGGTAGCCGAGCAGCCCGTCAGTGAGACGCCGCGCGCGTTTCGGGTTTCGGGGCGCTGGAGGAGGCCGCCACGGCCGCGCGGGAGCGGGAGATGTTGGAGCTGAGGCACCGGGGAGGCTGCCCTGGGCCCGGGGGAGCGGTGGCGCCGCCACCCCGCGAGGGAGAGGCGGCTGGCGGCGACCACGAAACCGAGAGCACCAGTGACAAAGTAAGTGGAGCCGCGAGAGGCGCACACCTGCGCGCGGGTTGGGTCCTGGTTTGGGCCGGGACACCTGGGAGCAAGGGTGGGGCCCGAGGAATGTGTGGGGAAGCTGCAGGCTGCCCGCTGCGCCTTCCTCCGGCCTGGCAGTATTTTCTCCTTCCTCCAGTGGGGTCGGGAACCCGGACGCCAGAGCCGGTGCGTTTCCCAGGATGGCCACGACCGCTGCCCAGGATAGCTGGATGATTCGACTTGACTATAATTTAGTTTCTTCCCGTGCCAGTTCCCCTTCGTGGCGTCTGAAGCCGACGCTGGAGTTAGCTGGAACCTGCCACCTTAGGAGGTGCAGATTTCTAGTAGCTGCCACCTAACACCTCTTCTCGATAGGGGAACAAACTTAGGAAGGACTAAAGTTAAGACGTACACCTTCGTCTCTAACATGTCATTGGATCCTGGCGCTGGAGGCTTGGCCTGTTGAGCTCCTCCATTAGCACTGTTTCGTTTCCTGTGCCCTTTCTCTGCATGATAGATTGGGGGGGGGGGGGGGATGTTGGGGGGGTGTGTATCATACTCGTGACACGGTTGTAATCCTCCAGCTTCTTTAGAGTCCCAAGACAGTGCAGCTCTTCTAGTGGATTTCATTTGACCTGATATGGTAATTCATGAGGACTTTTAACTCGCATTCTATTTAAAGGTAGCAAAAGAGTCAAAGCTCAGCGTAGTCCTTAATACAGTGGTCCAAGTAGGAATTTTGGGAAAACAAAGCACTTTTATGACCTTTTAGACTAGGTGGTTTAGGAAATTGGGCCAGAGAATAGATTGCTTCCCAAAATCTGTTTAGACAATTCCATTGTATTTTAGAAGCTCAAAGCTCTTGAACTATTCCTAGAGGCATTCTTTTTTAGAAGCAAGCATCGCAGTTTGAATTACAGAAGTGAAATAAATGGATTGCCCAAGGTCAAATCAGTGGCCTTTTGGAAGTAGAAGTGTTTCCTGATACCCTTTCTTCTGGTTTGTCCTGTTGCTGAGACCCACTGGGCAGTTCTGATTTGTGGAGTGTTCCACCTGCAACTTGATGTTGGTGAACTTGATGTAACCCAAGTTACAAGGCCCTGGTAGGAACATCACAGGATATCATGAAATAATAACTTTAACAGTGATTTTAGGAATTAAACCTTAGAATCAGTGGGATGACAGATCTTTTTAATTTCTACCTTTGATAGCAGGTAGAGAGCCTGTGATAGAACGTATGTGTCAAGGAATTACACAAAATATAACAGTTTTCAGTTACTGAAGGTTGGTGTTAAAAAGCTAGAAACAGTGGGCTGAGAATAGTCTGTGAAAACTGCCTTGGAAACTAGACCAAAAATAGAATTAATTAGGTTGGGATTTGTTTTGTTTTAGCACTGGTATAGTTTAGAATCAAGGAAATACCAGCTTCGCCATGTTGACTTCCTTAACCAGCATAAGCTAACAAGCTTTTAATAAAAGAAAACATGTTCAGGAAGCCATGCATAAAATAACTTTCAAATTAATTTAGTTTCTTAACACCCTAATGTATTTAAAATGGAAACTACTGTGGTTTGATTTGATCATTAGAACTGTTGTCTCTATCTATGACTGGGTTACCTTACGGCATACTCACTTATTTATTTATAAACACTGCACTATTGGTTTTCATTAATATGTACCCAGCTGGATTTTGTTTTTTGAGAGTAGATGTTGCCATATGCAACCCATTCTGTCAAGATTCCTTAGGCAAGGATGAGCATTTTCAAACTGTCTAAAATACTGCTGCACTTTTAGAGTTTATCACAAGGAACTCTTGACTGGGCAAGCCCTAAGACATTGAACTCTATCCTCTATCTGTTCTTTATTATCAGGGTGTATGCTTGAATGCACCTGTCTTTCCAGGTCAAGGGCTGTTTTAAAAACAGCTTGCACATCAGAGGCGGGTTAATATTTGGTCTATTTAAACTGTTATAAGTCTTTTCTCTGTTCAAGTTGAAGTAAAGGCTGAACTCTTGGGGAAGTAATGAAGTATTATTATATTCTGCTGTTACAGTACACCCCTAAGCCATTTGTAATGGTGTTGTTAACATGACTTTCTCATTGTTCAGGACCTGGAGACATGCTGGGAGAAGGATCTGTGCTCCAGAGAGTTAGCAAGTGAAAAAGTGTGTCTTACCTGCAGGGGAGTGTTTCCAGTTGTTAAAATACTGGAGTAATACTTAAAAGATGACAAGACCGCCCCCTCAAGGAACCTCCCAGCAGACACATGAGTTAGATTTATTATAAATCTGAACAAGGCTAATTGCGAGCACAGAGGGCATAGTTGCACTCTCCATGGGACAACTGGAAGAGCTTTAAAGAGGAGATGAGGGTTGAGCCTGGAATGAAAAGATGCCTGGGGACGCACCAGGTGTGCAAGCATTGGGGCAGGGCATTCTGGGCAGAGGGCATGAGGAAACTTTTTCTTGAGTCAGCGTTGCAGGCACTGAGAACTGGAAATAGTTGATGATCCTGGAACATAAACTGTGTATGTTTGGGAGGTGCAGCTGGGAGCTTGAAAGTCTTGTGAAGGAGGTTAGGCTTTATTTTATGGACTCTGGGAAGTAACTGCAGGGTTTTTGCAGAGGCATTAGCTAATCACTGCAGCAGCAGCCTGGAAAAAGCATTAGAAACAGGAGATACCTGTTGCAAAGAAGCCAGATAGGCGTGTATTGCAAATGTGATAGATGTGAAATGACAGGGCTTGTAGTAGATCTGGTAGGGGCAGGGAAATAAGGGTTGAGAGAGAAAGTATATTTTAGATAATGATTGTGGGACCTAGACTAGGGTGATCAGAGTTAAGAGTAATACAGGAAGAACCTGCTGGCAGGTACACTTTGATCCATAACTTAAGAGGCTTTAGGGGAAGAAGCAAAACTTTGGGAGTAGTTTTGCAGGTTGGGAGTTGGCATGAGTGGATTGGGTTGTGCAAGGTTCGTCATTCTCTAAAATAGAGGTGATTCGGGGCGCCTGGGTGGCTCAGTCGGTTGAGCATCCGACCTCAGCTCAGGTTATGATCTCACGGCTTGTGAGTTCGAGCCCCACGTCAGGCTCTGGGCTGACACCTTGGAGCCTGGAGCCTGCTTCGGAGTCTGTGTTTCCCTCTCTGCCCCTCCCCTGCTCATGCTCTGTCTCTGTCGCAAAAATAAATAAACATTACAAAAAAAAAAAAAAATAAATAAATAAAATAGAGGTGATTCAAGGTAGTGATGGAAACTGAAATGAAAAGTTCGGGTCTGGAAATGTCAACTTTTGATTAGAATATAAGAGGGGAGAAAACTGAAAACAGAACCTTGGGAGGTGCCCATGTATAGAGCAGAGTTGTATATATAGGAAGGGAACCAAGATAATGAGGTCCTGGGGGCTCAAGGAGGGATATCATCAATAGTATTTAGGAATGAAGGGGAGGCATGGAACAGAGAGTTTAGCAGAAGGTCCTAGAAGCTAGCTTTTAGGTTGAAGCTAGGTTTTAGGTTTTAGGTTGAGAGGTAGAGTACTGGTGGTTATTGTTAGAAAGTGCCATTGAAGGGGCATACAGGATAGCAGTTAGAGAAGACATTCAAATGAAAATCTCCTTTTTCAGGGGCACCTGGATAACTCAGTCGGTTTAGTGTCAGACTTCAGCTAAGGTCATGATCTTGCAGTTTGTGAGTTTGAGTCCCACATCCGGCTGTCTGCTGTCAGCACAGAGCCCGCTTCAGACCCTCTGTCCCCCTCTCTCTGCCCCTCCCCTGCTTGTGCTCTCTCTCTCTCAAAAATAAACAAACATAAAAAAAATTTTAATTAAAAAAATCTCCTTTTTCAAAGGAGGGAAGATAGGTATTTGTATGAAAGAAGTCAAATGAGAGTCAAGATGCTGATGAGGATGGGCAGGCTTTAGAAAAAAGGAAACAGATGGGTGTGAAGAATACAGATTAGAGTATCCAGGGAAAGGAAAGAAGGAATGGAGGGTGGGTGCAAAAACATTTTGAAAAGCAGAAGAGAGTAGATTAAAATGTTTGATGCTTTCACTTTTCTCAGTAAAGTAGGGTCTGAGA
Source organism: Prionailurus viverrinus (assembly GCF_022837055.1). Classification (NCBI taxonomy): domain Eukaryota; kingdom Metazoa; phylum Chordata; class Mammalia; order Carnivora; family Felidae; genus Prionailurus; species Prionailurus viverrinus. The sequence goes on along the minus strand of NC_062564.1, from coordinate 136,656,628 downwards.
ACCATATAGCTTCAAGGGATTTTAGAAACAATTTAGTTCAACCCAATCTATATATACATAATATACTTATAATATAGATAATAAACTTGCTCTAGAGTGTGGTTGTTATTGCCCAGAATAACCTAGAGCAAGCAGCAGAGCTGGAACTAGAAGTCCTTGCTGACTAGGACCTGTTGGGAGTTTATTTTAGAGAGTATGATATGAAACGACCAAGAGGCAACCAATAGAATTATCACCAGTGAAGATTCAGTTGAGGGGCACCTGGGTGATCCAGTCAGTTAAGTGTCCAACTTCGGCCCAGGTCAAGAGGTTGGTGAATTTGAGCCCTGCATGGAACTCTGCTGACAGCTCAGAGCCTGGAGCCAGCTTTGGATTCTGTGTCTCCCTCTCTCTCTGCCCCTGCCTTGCTTGTACTCTCTCTTTCTCTCTCTCAAAAATGAATAAACATTAAAAAAGTTCTATAAAAAGATGATTCAGTTGAACTAAAATAACACAAATTTGTTATTTGTACCAAATTAGCATAGTTCTTAAGTCAGTAGTAGTAATAGTCATAATAGTTGATACTTGTAGACTGGTTTAGAGTTCACAGAGTACTTTTACATTATTGAGGAGGAAGACTTTCCTCTGACCTTCAGGGTCCTTCTAGCTGGACTAAGAATGAAATTGACACAAGACAGATTAGTGGGAGGAGCACCTGGGTGGCTCAGTTGGTGACGCATCGGACTATGGCTCAGGTCATGATCTCACGATTCGTGGGGTTGAGCCCTGCATTCCTCTATACACTGATAGTATGGAGCCTTCTTGGGATTCTCTCTCCCTCTCTCTTTCTGTCCCTCCACTGCTTGCATGCTAACCCTTTCATAAATAAATAAATAAATCTTAAAAAAAAGATTAATGGGAGAAAATAAAATTTAATTTTATATGTCCAGGGAAGCAAGACAGACATGGAAATTCCAAAGACAGGCAACATGAGGTATGTAAGGAGAAGGGGGTGTATAAGGAGAAAGGGAGTAGGGATCTGGAGTTTCAGAGGGAAGAAATACAGTTCACAGGAAGATGAAGAAAAGCAAATGTTGGCAAACAAATGTTTGCTGGGCCTCTGAGAAACAATAGGACATGGAGGACTTTGATCAAACAGGCCTTGCTCGGCTCCTCCGTATCATACCTAGTTCATAGTATAATGTAGCTATCTATGGTGATAGCTCTCTACCTGGAGCAGGGCTTCCTTCTATCTAAATTCTTTTTAGGCAGTTGGAGTGGGGGGAGGCAAAGAACTTTTTCTGAATCTGCTGGGTTTTGATTGCTTGTAATTCAAAATAATCTTCCCGCCAGAGTGGCTCATCTTGGGGCTGCCTGCTCTTGGCCCCTATAACGTCTTACCTTACTTGCACCTCACAACAGTTATATATGTGTTAGGAGTAGCCCCCATTCAATAGCTGAGAATAAGAAAGGCACTGAGTGTGATTTCAGCCTGGGAATGCCAGGTCAGGAATGCCAACGGAATGAGCAAATCATCGAGGCCAGATTGAAGTGGTTGACCACACGTTAGGGTAGGCAAGGAAGTGGACTGAAGACCAAAGTAGATTATTGAAGCTCTGGATGGATTGAGAGGGATTGAGCAGTTGGAAGTCAAGCTAAGAGCTGATTTCCTAGACCAAAGTGAGAGAGAGGGGTGCACATGGAAGTCATGGCTAGTAAAGAGGGGCACATGTGGAATAGAGGGCTGGGGGACAAGGTAGGGCTGCTACCTTGGTACAGATTTTGGTTTGTGAGGTTGAGGGTGAAACGATCTGGTCAGTTAATTTCTGTCCTTCCCTATTTCAGATGTGTGTAGTTTCTTTCATAAACAACTATAGTTGTTGTTTTGTTTTTTTTAATTTTTAGTTTTGGAACTTGTGTTTCTATAAATTCATCATTTTGCCACACTTCATGATGGGTTTGTCTTAGGATCACCTGTAGGTGTAATAAACATTTTTTCTTTTTCTTTTTTTTTCATTTAAATCTAGGCTGTTAATAAATACTAGTATTTAGATCTAGACATCTAGAATACTGTTGAGATTGATACTCCCCAGTTGTTGATCAATTATTAGTCAGTATTACTACCTAAATAATTGTTCATGGTTCTATTATCATTTGCAGCATATTCATTTTATTTAACAACATATTTTGAATGCAGGCTTCCCAAATATTACCAACCTACGAATTAATAAGACTAAGACAAAGGTGAGTTTATGGGTTCCCATGTTGAGGGAGAACAGCACCTGAACAGAGCTTTGACAGAGTCATGGAGTGGGAAAGGTAAGGTTGGATTTTAGTGAGAATCGGAAGTTTGGCTTAATGCAGGTCTTTCAATGCAAGGACTTGTTTGGGACTGAGTAAAGATCACAAATAACAGTTTGGGGTTGTTGGCAGTAGCCACACAAGGATTTTAAGGCAAGGGTTTAAAGAATCTTAGGAAGAAACTTGTTGATGCTTCCCATTAAAGAGTTAATGTGTCTTTCAGAAGGTCTTTTGGTGAACAGTGAACTGTAGATTAAGTGTCAGGAATAGTAAAGTTTTGCTAATGTAGGCAGTCACATTATATTTTATTTTATTTTATTTTATTTTATTTTATTTTATTTTATTTTATTTTATTTTATTTTATTTTATTTTATTTTATTTTATTTTATTTTATTTATTTTTTAACGTTTATTTATTTTTGAGACAGAGAGAGAGAGAGCATGAACAGGAGAGGGTCAGAGAGAGGGAGACACAGAATCCGAAACAGGCTCCAGGCTCTGAGCTGTCAGCACAGAACCTGACGCGGGGCTCAAACTCACGGACCGCGAGATCATGACCTGGGCCGAAGTCGGCTGCTCAACCGACTGAGCCACCCAGGCGCCCCAACAGTCACATTTTAAAGTCATGTTAGTGTAGGTAGTAAACTATGTGGAGGTGAGGGTGGGTAGTTTGTTCTCATACCTTTAAATGATGTGTTCTATTCTTGGGACATCCCATATGAGTTTTTCCTTATTGTTTGTGATCTTGACTTTCAACAGTTTATTTTCTTAATATTTTGAGAAATTTGACCATAGGATGTCCTCAGCTATATCAGGCTTTGGATGTGTACTGCAGTGGACTTTTTGAGGCAAACAATATTTTGTTTGGCACAGATGTCCTAGGGAAATGTAGCACAATTTAAAGTAATACTCTGGAAAATTATCTCCTACAGAAAAATTAAGATGTATACATGTGAAGTATGATTATCCTTCATGTTTATATATGTGCATTTTTATAAAGCAGACTTTCCTCTGTTTCTTCATGGATAGCACAGCTAAATACAAAGGTTTTTTCTGCTTGTTTTTCTTTAACTGTTTTGTGGTTGGGAATGTCTTTTTAAAAAAATACAGGTTTTGATTTAGTATAAGGAAAGTATGTCACTTAAGAATTTGTATACAGATGTATTTTATGAGGCTTGGCTTCCTTCTGTGCATTTAGTAAATACTTGTTGGATGCCTGTTTGGGGTTCTGACTAAATGTCACCTTTTTTGTGGCTCTTTGTACCTTTGAAAAAGGGGTGAGGCCAGGATTTGTCTGTTGCTCAACAACTAATTGTAGAATATACTGATTTCTTGGACTGTGGACTTCAATCGTATGGAATAAAGGTAGTAAAGTAATCATAGTTTGCAAAATACTCACTTGTACATAATGCCTATTTCAATCTCTTAACAATTGTGTAGACAAGGGAAATAGCCTTGAGCAAAGCTAAATTCCTTTCCCAAGGTCACACAGTGTTAAGACCTAGGATTTACCCTAAATTTTCTGTCTAAAAAAACATAAAGGAGAAATTAGGTATGTGGCCCTAAATTTAAAAATTAATTAAAATATTTACTTAGGAACTTTTTTACTCTTACTACTTTCTGTGATTTTTTTTTTTTTTTTTTTAAATTTTTTTTCAACGTTTATTTATTTTTGGGACAGAGAGAGGTAGAGCATGAACGGGGGAGGGGCAGAGAGAGAGGGAGACACAGAATCGGAAACAGGCTCCAGGCTCCGAGCCATCAGCCCAGAGCCTGACGCGGGGCTCGAACTCCCGGACCGCGAGATCGTGACCTGGCTGAAGTCGGACGCTTAACCAACTGCGCCACCCAGGCGCCCCTGTGATTTTTGAACTAATATGGCCTTTCTGAATTTGGTTAGAATCTTTTAGCTCAAAATCTATAATTCTGTGATTTTACTCCAGCACCTGGATTTAACTCACACAAAATAGTTTTTAGTGTTTCCACACTTATTTTGTGATTGATTAGGAGAAGAAATCATTTGTTTTTATTTTGTAGCTGTTTATACTTTGATTCATTTAGTTGGGAAATGTTTCAGAACCTATTTAATGAGAATGACATCACATTTTGAGTGACTCCAGAAAAGGAACTAATTTCATTAGCAATCCATTGGTTGTTGGTCACATGCCAAGTTTAGTTATTTTTCTAAGCATTTACTAATTTTCTTATCCACGGGGAGAGGTCAAAGTTGTTTTTCATGTCATGTCGTTGAATGTTTGTTTGCTTAAGACTCAGAACTATCAGTGTTGTGAACTTTCTTTTAAATATAAAATTGAAATGCACCGAAAGGGAGAAACAAGAGTCCAGTCCAATGTGAGGAGCTCCTAGCTATAGAAATTTCAAGTTCCTTTTTGCTAATGTGGTGGTTAGGGAACCAGCGATACTTTTCTGTTCCTGGCTATGCTTGCAATTCCCTTTATTTGCCAGGATCCATGGCCAGCTGTTTAAGAGCTTTATGTAGGTCTGATGAAGCCAGTCTGACTTCTTCATCTGTCTGGCCCAGGTGGGACCAAACCGTGGCAGTTAAGATTGGGCTCAATGCCAAGTTTCTATTCCAAGCAGGTTATTTGAAGACAGTGTGGTGCTGTGGGGCAGCAAATGTTTATTAAGCCTACCGGGGGCTTAACATTTTACCTTGAAATGCAGAAATCCAGATCTGGAAAACAAAATTGGACTCCTGTCTCTTTCAGGGTTTTGGTTTTTATTTTCTTTTCACCTACTTACTGTGTTTGTACATGAACTGTTTCTGTGTTGTCTTTGAACAACTCTGGGACACCATTCATGTAGGGCTTAATGTAGATGGTGTCCCCTGGAATTCTACAGGTGGTGGTACTACTTATAAAATTGTTATAAATAAATATAGTATCGGTACGAAAGTATCATGATACAAGGAACCCCTTAGGCACATGGCTAATCATACCTTGAATTTTGTATTCAATATTTTCTTTTCTTGATAGGTTTATAAGATATTTGTATACCCAGTGTACTGTTTAGTTTTGAATTTTTTCCTAGCTTTTTATTATAAAAGTGTCTAATAATGTAGAAAAGTTAAAAGGCTAGTATGATGATCATCCATATAGTCAGCACTTAGATTTAACAACTGTTAAGATTTTTGACAGATTTGCTTTATCTTGCCATATATGCAAATATTTTGTTAATGAACCATTTGAAAATAAACTGCAGACCTCATGGCCCTTCACTCCTGATACTAAATCATGCATCTCTTAAAGACATTCTCCTTTGTAACCACAATACCATTATCATATCTAAAAAAATTAATAACTTTCTTGACTAAAAGGGATCCATATTCATATTTTCCCTTTTGGTGCCAAAATGTCTATTGAAGATTCCCCTCTTCCTTCCCCCCTCAAACCAGGATCCAGTCAAGGTTCACATATTGTAGAAAATATCCAAGGACAGGTTTAATCACTCTTAGTGCATATACTTGTTTTTCCCTCCAAAAGGCAAGAAGAGCTGTAAGCATTATTTTTCTTAGCCATGAAAGAGTGATGTCCCTTTGGAGAGCTCAGCACTACTATATGATCTCAGATAAAATGCAAATTTGTGGTGACAGTAATATTCCACATTTGAATAAAACTCCTCAGATTTCTAAGTTATTTTGTATTATCCCATGCATTTCATCTTCAGGGATCTTTATTCCTAATTTGGAATTTAACACTCATATAACTGAAACCATAAGATATAGTACAATTTTAATGTATAATAGAGTTGGGTGTCATTGGGGAAAAATCAGAATGAGCCAAAAATTTAGCAAACACTTAAAACAGGCCTGGAAACTAGATCAGATTTGAATATTGTAGGTAGCATTATAGGACTGGCAAAAAATAGAGTAACGGTACTGCAGATTGGGAGAATCAGCTTGACTCCATTTGGAGGTAGAGATGACTGGTCACCATTTACTCAGGACACACTCGCTGAGCTCCTGGTTACAGGCATGGCAGTGGCGGACAAGACTCTGGTGGGCGAACCCGAAACCTAACTGCGTCCTGTAAACTGTGGCAGAGCTAGGCTGCCTGAGGGACATGCAGGAGCTACACCACTGCTCTGAGGGGCTATGAATTTAGTTGTTGGTTGCTGCTCTGCCAAATCACCACAAGTCTATCTTCCAGTTTCGGACATCAGAAGTTCAAGGTGGGTCTCCCTAGGCCCAAATTGAGGCATTGGCAGGGCTGTGTTCCTTCTGGAGGCTCTAGGGGAAAATCTGTTTCCCTGCCTTTTCTAGCTTCTAGAGGCTGCCTGCATGCCTTGGCTCATGGTCTCTTCCTCTGTCTTCAAAGTCAGCATCACTGAGACCTCTTGTTTCTGTCATCACATCTCTGACTCTCCTCCCTTGCTTCTAAGGAACCTTGTGATTATATGAAACTCACCTGAATAATCCAGGCTAATCTCCCCATCTCAAGGTCAGCTGAGTAGTGAACTTAGTTCTGTTACTTTAATTCACCTTTGCATTGTGACATATTCACAGGTTCCTCAAGACATGGACATACTTGGGCACCCTTATTAGGCTTTTGATAGGCTCCCTGAAGAAAGGTTTTCTAGAAGTGATATCAAAGCTGAGACCTTTGGGATAAACAGACACTAGCCAGCAAAGCCAGGCTCAGAGGAGGGAAGCACGTTACAAGAGCAAAATGTCTTGAGAATAAAACTGTTCATTCTGGGCATGCAGGAAGTTCAGTTCTGCAGAGCATGAAGTGGCATGGTGGGCATGCCGAGAGCCCTGGCTGGAGAATACGAGGCGGTTGGATCTGAGCAGTGGCAAGTTCCTGGAAGATTTTAAATGGATGATTGACATAATCAGATTTGCCTTTTACTAAGGCATTTTATGTGCTGCTGATGCACATTGGGTTTTTTCTGATCCCAGCATTGGGATGCACTAAATAGTGTAACACCTGATCAGAATAGTATGGCTGTGCATTGGAGCATACAATCACCTTTTTCTTTCACTAGGGGATTAGAACAGGGCTGCAAAGATTTGGAGGACCAGTCTTTTCCTTTTCAATTCAAAATTAGAAAAGGCAAAGAGGCTTTATCGATCATAATAAGTGCAGGATAGGACCATAGAGCTGATCACTGAGATAATCAGATTTTTGTAGAATATAAAGTCCTCTGACTGTTCATCTTCATCACAGAGGTCTTGAAGACCCCGGTACCCCACTCTTAGTTCACAATACTGATGACTCACTAGGAAATAAGTTGATTTAGTCTCCCTCCCAAGCACAGATAGAGGCAATTTTGTCCAGTGTTCACTTCTTGTCCTGGGAGAAAGCAAAGGAAATCCATGTGTTTATGGACAAATGGAGGAACGGAGAGAAAATGCTGAAATCGGGAATATAACCTAATGTTATTTCAAGTAAAAACTGTTCAGCTTCAAGATTTTTAAAAGGTCTCCTCCTTTTATGCACAGAGAGCTCTGTGTCCTTTTGCTTGGTTGCAGTTTTAATGCTAACTAGTACAGGGATCACCATGAACCTCAAGGGACCAATAGTGGAGAAGCTGACCCTGACTGACTCACTTTTTAGGGGATCTGATATAAAAAGGTTGGAAACTTTGAGTGATTTAATACATTATCCTTTGTTGAATTCTAAACTGCTTACTTACCTTCATTAGTTTAGAGACTTTGGAACCATGATCTTGAGTAGACTGGATGGAGCCCATTCTCTTGTTCCTGTCTTTTCAGTCCCCAGTATTGGGAAGTACCTCAGTTCTCTTTCCCTGACTACTGGTTCACCTGTGGTCTTCAGGAGTCATCATGATCTATAAATGACATACACTAAACCATACTGACACTGCAACATTTTGTAAGTTTTGACATACACATGTATCTGTGAATTCATCACTATAATCAAGATTATAAACATATCCATCACCACCAAAAGTTTACTTCTGCCCTTTTGTGATTCCCCCCTCACCTCCAGGTAACTACTTTGCTGCTTTCTAGCACTTCAGATGAGTTTGTATTTTCTAAAATGTTTGTATAAATTGAATTCTATGCATATGTGTATGCATATAAACATATGTATGTACATTTTTATCTGGCTTTTTTACTCAGTGTAAATTATTTTGATAGTCACCCATATTATTCCTTTATATGATATAGCCCAACCTGTTCTTTTCCCTCTTGGACATTTGAGTTATTTCCAGTTTGGAAATATTACAAATCAAGCTGCTGTGAACATCTGATGTACAGTCTTTGTGTGGATATATACTTTCATTCCTCTTGGGCAGATGCCTAGGAGTGGAATGACTGCATCATGTGATGGATGTATATTTAACTTTTTAAGAAACTGTCAAACTATTTTACAAAGTGGTTTTACCGTTTTACATTCTTGCCAGCAGTGCATGAGAGTTTCAGTTTCTCCACATTTTCTCCATCAGTTTGGTATTGTTTTTAAATTTAGCCATGCTCATAGATGCATAGTAGTGTTGTATGTGGTTTTCACTTGCATTTCCCTAATAACTAATGATGTTGAACATTTTTTTCATGCTTATTTGCCATCTGTGTATTGCCTTTGGTGTATTGGCTATTCAGATATTTTGCCCATGTATTTTGAGTGGATTTTTTAAAATTAAATTTTGAATTATTTATATATTCTGGATGCAAGACTTTTACTAGATAATGTGATTTGCAAATATCTTTTTCTAGTCTATGGCTTGTTTTCTTGCTCACCTAGTAGTGTCTTTTGAAAAGCAGAAAGTTTTAATTTTGTTGAAGTTCTGTTTGTCAATTTTATCCATTATAAATCACACTTTCATTGTTATATTTAAGAAATCTTTGCCTAAACCAAGTTCTCAAAGATATGTACGTTTTATAGTTTTATGTAAATGTCTGTGATCTATTTTGAATTAATTTTTGTAAGTGATATGAGATATAAAGCAAAGTTCTGTTCCCTTTTTAACATATGGATATACAGTTGTTCTAGCATCATATTGAATTACCTTTCAACTTTGTTGAAAATCATTTGACTGTATGTGTGGATTTATTTCTGGACTCCTTATTCTGTTCCATTGATCATTTTTTCTATTATGCCCGTACAACAGCTTGATTACAGCTTTATAATAACTCTTAAAGTAAGTCTTTCAACTTTGTTCTTTTTCCATGCTGCTTAGGCTCTTCTAGGTCTTTTGCCTTTTCATGCAAATCTTAGAATCAGCCTGTACATGTCTACAAAGAAAAAAATGCCTATTGAGATGTTTATTGGGATTGCACTGAATCTGTGGATCAACTTGGGGGAGAATTATCCTTTTAATTTCCCTCCTGTGTGGTTTCAAATCCAAGCTATATTGCTTAGAACTGTGTAAACATGGGCACTTAACCTTTTGGATCCTAAATTTTTTCACCTAGAAAATGGAAATGATTATGTACCTACCTCTGTGGTAATGTGAGGGCTGTTAAATAAGTCCATATTTTTAAAGTGTTTTGCTCTTATTTTCTAAGTATACTTTTACCGTAGGAATTGGATTTACAAGATAATAAACTTATTTCTTTGACTTTTATCCATCATTTCTCAGACATATTTTCTTTTTAAAAAAAAATCTTTTTTTCTTAACGTTTATTTATTTTTGAGACAGGGAGAGACAGAGCATGAACGGGGAGGGTCAGAGAGAGGGAGACACAGAATCGGAAGCAGGCTCCAGGCTCTGAGCTGTCAGCACAGAGCCCGACGTGGGGCTAGAACTCACAGACCACGAGATCATGACCTGAGCCAAAGTCGGCCGCTTAACCCACTGAGCCACCCAGGCGCCCCTCTCAGACATATTTTCATTAACGTTTAATATTTGGAAAATAGTAGGTCTGCATAGTCCGAAGCCTTCATTTTATGTAAATAAGTGCAATGAGGTCTCAAGCATGGTAACTTGGCCAAAACTACTCAACTAGCAAGAACAGATGAGAACTTATTTTAATCTTAAATGTTAGCATGAGTTGACAGACTCAATTCATTCAACACATATTCATGTAGTGTTTCATAAAAGCCAGCCACTGGGCAAGTTCCTTTGCTGACCTCTTAGGATTTGAGAGTGAGGCCAGTGAATGGTATTTCCTCTTCTCACAAAGCCTGTGGACTACTGGAAAATAAAGACAAGCAAATAGTTTTGATGTAAACTAATATGTAAAAATTAGAGGAACTGTGGAAGCACAGTTGAAGAACAGCTAACCTGGAGCTGGAGGTGAGCAAAGACGTTTTCAAAGGAAATAACCTGGAAGCTGGGGTCACAGGCTGAGGGGACAGTAGCTAGATGTGGAGATGGGAACTGGGATGAGAGCAAGAGAGAAAGTGTGCAGTTTGTACTTTGTACATAGAACAAACATCTGCATTCAAGAGAGTATAGCACTGTGAAAACTGGGGAGTCACCAAAGAGGGGCTGGAAGAGCAGGGTCTCATCATGAAGAACAGTAAAAGCAATGCTAAGTAGTTTGGCTTTGTCTCGGTGGCCTCAGGCTGCAGAGTGGTAAAATCAGATTTGCAATTTAGAAAGATTATTTTTATGTTGAAATGAATTTGAGAGGCAGGATAGAGGGCAGGGGGATGAGCTATGTGAGAGGGGATGATGTTCAGCAAGGACAGAGCAGTGGGTGAGGATGGAGATGGGAAAAGATGAGTGATGGGCTTGCTCCTAACTGAATGGGTTTCCAATATTTGAGTAACATAGCTCTAAAATATCATTATTTTGGAATCATCTTTCATTCTTTAGTTATTAGAATGGAATCGAAAAAGCCTAGTTAAATCTTCAGAGTTTCATTTTGAGTTTCTTTAAGGTATATAAAATAGAAATCAGAAGCTTAATTAATGAAAATAAAAGCAGGGAAGCTATCTTGAGAGTGGTGGGGGGGGGCAGTTGTGGCGCATCACCATTATTGCCAAGTAGACTTTAAGGTAGCTTGCTGAGAGCTTTGTGTTTGGAAGAGCACAGTTTGAGTTCTAGTCCAATGCTTTTAATTTACGAGGAAACCAAAGGCTGGGTTTCTTGTATTTTCTTTCTTTAATTTTTTAAATGTTTTTTACATTTATTTTTGAGAGAGAGAGAGAGACAAAGCATGAACAGGGGAGGGGCAGGGAGAGATGGAAACACAGAGTCCAAAGTAGGTTCCAGGCTCTGAGCTGTCAGCATAGAGCCCTACATGGGGCTTGAACTCGTGAACTGTAAGATCATGACCTGAGCTGAAGTTGGCTGCTTAACCGACTGAGCCACCCAAGTGCCCCCAAAGGCTGAGTTTCTTAACCAAAGGGTCAAGTGATTTGCCTTTCATCACAGTAATAGAGTAGAGGTGGAATTAGTGCTGGCAACTTCTGATTCCTAGTCTAGTGCTGTTTTGCAACATGGTGATGTTGCCTTAGGGAGCCAGGTCCATTAATTACCATCTCTACCACCACTCACACCACACCTACAACACTCTGGGTTATTGAAGTTTAAAAAAAAGGGTGGTAGGGAAATGGAAAAGAGAAGTGATGTGTTCCATCATTCTAGATGTCAAGGACCTGCTGGCATGTCAGACTGGCAGCAGTGCCCTGACATTTTCAGGGGTTGTTCTGTCTGGTGGGTTATAGTCATCAACATCTCTCTATGTTTAAGCTGCTTTGAGGACAACTGACTCGGTGTCGCAGTGGGAATTCAGCATGTCTGTTTCATTTGTTATTTTTGGTATGATGACACATTTAATTTAATAATTGTTTAATAAGAAAGTTATAGTTAGTAAACAAAAAGTTTATTATTGCTTTACAAAACCTGTGAAAGTGTTCTCCCGAGGCTAAAATTTTATTTGGTAAGCTACTTAATGAGGAATTGAAAGACTTGATTCAATCATAATAATAGCTTCCTACTTCTTTGACTTTACTGAGTCCTTGGTGTTATATTAAATGCTTCCATTATTTGGATGAAGAAACCGGTAAAAGGGGTGATGACATTTACCAAAACTTGGTTGCTAGTAAGGGCTCAGTTCGGTTTGAGATTCTGGAACATTCTGAATTCCTAGGCACTCATTCCTTGGATCACTTCTGGCCCAAGGTTCTGCTCAGTGTTCTTTCTGCTTATATTCACTATAAATATTCCCTTTCCTCCAGCCCAGTTCAGCACCTTTGCCTCAGTTTCATCCTCTGTAAACCACTCTCCCAAAGCACATGTACGTGTAGCACTCTTTACTCGAGGTTGCTGGGAGTGGAGGGTGGTGGGTGTGGGAAAGGGGAGGACATAGGGGTGGAGACACGTTAGAGCTGAATGAACAACTTTAAAACAATGTTTGATAGATCTGTTCTTAAAATTCCTTGGTCACTCAAACCCTGGAAATTGCACAGTGACCACCTTTGTCAAAGGCTAGAGCATTTACACACAGCTCCTGTACATGTGTTCTTAAAGGTCAGTTTGCATTTTAAATAACTTTATAAAAAATATTACCATCAAATAAAATGCTTTTGATCATAGTTTATGTATCCATAAAACAGGTTATAATGTCTGTTTGACCTGCTTCACTGAGGTTGTCTCTTGAGGATCTAATAAAAATGAAGGAAGTGAAAATGGTATATATGCATATATATGTGTGTGTGTGTGTGTGTGTGTGTGTGTGTGTGTGTGTGTGTATATATATATATATATATATACACACACACACATGCACGCCAGTGTGAGACACTCTTTTGTTGATGGCTTTGATTGTAATCAAAAGAAAACTGTGCAGTTGATCGGAATTAACATGTTCTCTCAGTTAAGTAGCAAAACAACCAACATTTGACTCTTGTTGGTAGGTTTCTGATTTAAATAATATAGGAGCTTCTATTTGTGTCTTTTGGTTAAATTAATCCTTTATATTGATAGATTTTAGCAAAGATGATCAAACTTTCTAACAGGAAGTACAATAGTGCTTGGTTATTCAAAGTTCTTTTTTTGTTTCAAGTTATGTAACTGAGATTTGACACACTGAGCAATAAGTTAAGTACCTTGGCAAGCATGTACTCTTTTCGTTTTTCAATTTTGCAAAGTGATTTTCCTTTTTCTTTAATTTTAGGAAACAGATATTGATGATAGATATGGAGATTTGGATTCCAGAACCGATTCTGATATTCCAGAAATTCCACCATCCTCAGATAGAACCCCTGAGATCCTCAAGAAAGCTCTGTCTGGTTTATCTTCCAGGTACGATTAGGTGAAGATGACTATAATGGGTGTTCAGGAGAAGTTGTGCAGTTATGCCGGTTGGTGTAATAAATCTCACTTTTTCACAGTTTTGGAACTGTGAAAGAGAGGGCTTATACTTTTTCACCAAATATGCGGCATGGTACTAAATGCTTGATGTATATTCTTTCATTTAATCCTTACAGTCCTGTGAAGTGTGAGAAACCCAAATCTCAGAGGTCAACTGATGAAGGTTACAGAGCTAGGAAGGTGTAGACCCGAGACTCTTGTCCTAGTTTTGTCAGATTGCTCAAGCCGCTGATCCATTTACTGCATCAGGTAGCCTTTCCTGGTATTGGAACGTTTAATAAAGAAAATTCCATATTCTCTGTTCCCTGTTTTTCAAATGCCAGACATAAATAGGTCATTCTTTTTCTTTTACTGAGCTTAAATTATCACCCCAAACTCCACAACCCTTTTATCATTTTATGTTTGCTATATTTTTTAATGTTTGGTCACCATCAAGATTCAGCAACTTTTATATTGTCCTCCATTGTATACTTTAGTAATATGAATTATAAAAGTTACAAAAGCAAAATAAATGTAAGCTTTATCCAGATTAATGTGTGAAATCTTAAATGTTGGTATAGAACAGTGTTTTTCCAGCTTTTTGATTGTGACACACAGTAAAAGACATATTTTACACCACATCCCAAGAGACACAGAAATGTATATTTTAACTGTTGCAAAATGTTATGAAGCAATTCTTGCTATTGTGTGTGATACTCTCTGATTTATTTTGATACTGTTCTATATTATGGAACAAAACGGCTAGTTGTGACTTACTAAATTGGTTTTACTACCAGTAGGTCATAACAAAAAACACTGGTTAGTCATATCTAATAAATGTAATACAAATTTTTCTGTTTTTTAATTTCTAAGAGATAACCATATCAGAATAAATTGATTCAAACAGAAATTTTCATATTTTTTAACCAATAGAATAACTTTTTGCTGTCCATTATTGAAAACATGATTATTATTTTTATAGTTCTTGATCCTAGTTTTTCTGACCTCATTCACACATATACATTTTCTTTAAAATCTTATCAGGTCTATTTCAACTCTGAAATTTTTTTAAAAAGCTTTTTAACGTTTGTTTATATTTGAGAAACAGAGCATAAGTAGGGGAAGGGTGGAGAGAGAGGGAGACACAGAATCCAAACGAGGCTCTGAGCTCTGAGCTGTCAGCACAGAGCCCGATGCGGGGCTGGAACCCACAAACCATGAGATCATGACATGACCCTGGACGCTTAACTGACTGAACCACCCGGGCGCCCCTGAAATTTTTTTATACTGATGTTATATAAAAATGATGCTGGGATGCCTGGGTGGCTCAGTCAGGTTTAGCATCTGACTCTTGATTTCAGCTCAGGTCATGATCCCAGGGTTATTGAATTGATCCCCATGCCAGGCTCTGCACTGAGCATGGAGCCTGCTTAAGATTCTTAAGATATTCTCTTTCTCTCTTGGGGTGCCTGGGTGGCTCAGTTGGTTAAGTATCTGACTTCCGCTCAGGTCATGATCTCATGGTTTGTGGGTTTGAGCCCTGCATCCAGCTCTGTGCTGACAGCTCGGAGCCTAGAGCCTGCTTTGGATTCTGTGTCTCCCTCTCTCTCTGCCCCTCCCATGCTCATGCTCTGTCTCTCTCTGTCTCTCAATAGTGAATAAATGTTAAAAAAAAAAAAAAAGATATTCTCTCTCTCTCTCCTGCCTCCTCTGTCCCCCTCTTTGTCCGTCTCCCCCACTTGTTCTCTCTTACTTTCTCTAAAAAATGAAAAAAAATACCTCTGAAGAATGATTTCTTTAGTGTGTCATTTATATTAGATTTTTCTTTAATGATGAAGGGTTTTTCCCTAGTGTAAAGTAACAATAGCAAATAATAGCAGCTGCTATTTCTTGAGCATATGCTCTGTGCTAGGCACTACTCCAAGCACTTTACGCATACTGACTATTCTCACAGCAACCCTGTAACAGGTTCAGTTATATAGACCTATTTTATAAATGAGGAAATTGAGGCACAGAAATGTTATATGTCAAGGATCATGCAGTCAGTAAGTGATAGAACCACATTATGAACCTAGGTATTGTGTTCTGTTTATAAAACAATTGGTTTTGGGGCACCTGGGTGGCTCAGTCGGTTGAGCGTCTGACTTCGGCTCAGGTCACGATCTCACAGTTTGTGAGTTCAGGCCCTGTGTCAGGTTCTGTGCTGTCGGCTCGGAGCCTGGAGCCTGCTTCCGATTCTGTGTCTCCCTCTGTCTGCCCCTTCCCCGCTCATGGTCTGTATCTCAAAGATGAATAAAAAAAATTACAATTAGTTTGAAAAAATGAACAATAAGTAATATATAACAAGTTTCAGTCTTCTCAGACTTTGCTCTAAAGGTTACATGAATGTTTCAAACTCTATCTTAATTCATTTTAGGCTCTTTTTAATCTCATACCCAAAATGGTCTGTCTTGAAAAAATTTAGAAGTTGTAGATGCATAGAATTAAAAATATTAATTGCATTATAAAATTACATGAATTGCAGGGGGGGAAAAAAAACCTCTTGTAATCTTCCCACCAAAACATTGATACCTAAAATATTGTGATGTTTACTTTTTGAAGTTTTTTTTTTCTTCTGCGTTGTGTGTATTCTGCGTGTGTGTGTGTGTGTGTGTGTGTGTGTGTGTGTGTGGTGTATAATATAAAAATAGCATTGTACTGTTTCTTACCTTTCTGGTTACATTTTCATTCTGTGGTATTAGAAACTATATCATTTTTTTAATGACTTAAATTTTTTAATGACTGCATGATAATATTCCTTTGTATGACTGTAGTTCAGTTTATTCAACTAAACTAAAATTGCTGGGCATTTAGCTTGTTTCCAGATTTTCACAATTAAAAACAACTCTGTATTAAACATTTTTCTTTGTAGCTAGGTTAAGATTTATGCTCTTTTTTTTTTTTATGTTTATTCATTTTTCAGAATGAGAGGGACCGTGCAAACGGGTGAGGGGCATAGAGAGAGGGAGACACAGGATCCAAAGCAGGCTCCAGGCTCTGAGCTGTCAGCACAGAGCCCAACTAGGGGCTCAAACCCACGAACCGCAAGATCATGACCTGAGCCAAAGGTGGACGGTTAACCCACTGAGCCACCCAGGCAACACTAGATTTATGCTCATTTTTAAGGCTTTAATATATCATATTAAATAGAGCATAAGGTGTTGAAATTGGAAGAGGCCTGAAGGTTTTTAGGCACTTGGCACATTGTCCCAATTGACCTGTGTGTGGGTCTTGTGGAGATGAATAGTCACTTAACCAGTTAAGTCTGATTCTATCCGTTAGTGAAGCTCTTCTTCAGCTATCATCTATCTTATCCAGGGGCAATGCCCTGCTCCCCCTCACCCGAAACTGCACAAGTGGACATGTGCATTGACTGGAGACATTTTAGGTTGTCACAGAGATAGCACTACTAACAGATAATGGGTAGAGGCCGGGGAGGATGTTAAACATCCTATAGTACACTGAACAGCTCTTCACAACAAAGAATTCTGTGGCTCACAACGTTATTAGCACTGAGGTTGAGAAACCAAGGAAACATACAGGCATAGCCTTATACTGGGTGCTCTTGTACTTATCATGCCATTTTCCTTCTCTCCAAGAACTTGCACACTTCCTGTCCAACCTCCAATGGCTGGTAGATGGACTTTTTCAAAAACTTTTCTTGCCAGATGGCCCACAAAGTACTTATTTATTCTTGAGGAGTGTCTCTGTGTACCAATTCTTGGCTCAGGTGAACTGCTTTGCCAGCCCAGGTTCTTGATGACTCATGATGTTTGTGTCCCTAGGAAAATACTTTTTTTTTAAAACCTCATCATTACTTTTGAAATAAAAACCACTTAATATCTGTAGTGACAGTAAAACATTGTACATCTTGTAACTGATTTGAACAATAAGTATATGACCACTTTAGATAAACACTTGTAAGGAGACTCCTGAATTATATACTTTTTAGAAACCTTATTTCTAGCTCATGTAGTTCTGGAGATATGGGACTTGAATAAAAATCTCCTATATTGATTCTGAGTTCCTTTTTCCAAAGCAATTGGGAGGTGATAACTTGGACCTGAAATCAAAGCTGTCTCTAATGTGCTCATGGTAGCATGGTAAAAGAAATCAATAATTTGAATTCAGAATCAGGTTATCCTCTGGTTTTTGGTAACAGTGATTTTTTTTTTCCCTCATATCGTGCTCTGTTTTGAATTCAGTGGTTCTCCCTTAAGAGATGTCTTTCAGTCACTGTATCCATGGATATGTATAAGTATGTTCTTTTATTTTCTTTGTATTAAGTATTCTTGAGAGATTTGAGGAGTCTGTGAAAATAATTAAGAGAATTAGTCTTTCACCTTGTTGGGGGAGGGGAATTTTTCTGGGAAGGGAAATAGGTATATAAAAGATAACTAGGTGAAATATGTTTCTTGATGGCTCAGGTTTTCAGTTATCACAGAACTTTTGGATGGTAGGAAGAAAGTAGGTCTTCTGTTTAAGATCTCTGGTTCTCAGCAGCTACCATCCTCTTAAGTTCAAAGCCAGAGGCGTCTAACAGAGGTACATGTGGACATTGGCAACATCCACTTAGGGACTGATTGGTGACTCTTACGTAGTGTCTGTCATCTTCTATGGGTTCTCAACAATTCTGACTCTGAGGATCAGTTATACAGGAGAGCTAAATACACTTCTGGGTTTCATGCAAACAGGACGGGATCACTATCATTATCTCTGTTATCATTAGAGACTGGTTTATGGTCCATTATGTACCTTTGACTAGCTCTGTGACCTAGCCCAGTTCCCAAATCTATTCATTAATCCATAAAGAGTTATGTATATAAAACTCAGTGGAACCTTTCAGCTCTAACAGTTTTTGACTCTCTGCTCATTTCGGTTCAGTCCTAAAGCTGAGAGTCTAATGAGAAATTTATGAGCCACATAGTTTATCACACAGCAGAGAGAAGGAAAGTCGTGTAAGTATAATGTGACCACCTCATGAGAAACCGTGGAAGTTAGGTGAAAGAGTTTGGACTTAATGTTGTTGACATTTTAGACCTTGAGTACAGAAATGACCTCATAAAAGGGATATTTAATAAATATCTGGAAGATTGGTGAGAGCAGGGAATGTAATCAATATTTGATAAATGGATGAAGTCAGCTAATTTTTTTATAGAGAGGAGAATGAAAGCCTGTGCTTAGAACACTGTGTGTGCATGCGCGTGTGTGTACATATATGTGTGTATGTATATATATGCTGCTATCCTTTAGGATGAATCCAGGTATCTTGTATCATAATTTAAATGCTGCCATTTGAATTAATAGACATAAGAAAAGTCTTAAAACTTTACTGTGAGTATAATGTAAAATGAGTGTAGAATGAAGAAAAGCAGGGGGAAACAATTTTAGATTCAGAAATATCATCCATATATAGGTGTTATTAGAATCCTTTTGGTTTTACACAGTGGCTGCTGACATTTTTCATGACATGGCCAAAGAAATAGTGACAGTATCTGTCAAATATGCTGGGGGTGAAATGTGAGTGTCCTGGGTGTGAGGGGAGGGCTGTTGGGCATCTCGGGCCCTTCCTAACTGCCAGAGAGGATTGAGGGAGATGAGTTCTCAGCCTAGCCAGACATTCAACAGGGAAGGCCTGCTCTAAGGAACAATTAAAGGCCCAAGGATGAGGAAATAATGTTGTGCTTTTAAGACTCTGTGTCTAAGTGCAGAAAGCCAGCAGCACACTTAGAGCTCTAGGAGAAAGTGATCATCCGTCTGGCCTTGCCCTCAGTGACTGACCTGCTTGCCTTCTTCATTTCACTGAGATTTCTGTGCTCTGTAGTTGGCTTCTGTATTATCCTTTCTTTACTTTCTCTCATTGGAAGTCTGTGTTCTCTGTCTATACCACCTTAATAAAATCACTGTTGTTATATACCACCCCAAAGGATAGATCATGGTTTTTTTTTTTAAGTTTATTTATTATTTTGAGAGAGAAAGTGTGTGCATGCATGCGCTGGGGAGGGGCAGAGAGAGGGAGGGAGAAAGAGAAAATCCCAAGCAGGCTTGCACTGTCAGCACAGAACCTCATGTTGCTGACACTCAGAGACTGTGAGATCATGACCTGGGCTAAGATCAAGAGTTGGCCACTTAACCGGCTGAGCCACATAGACACCCCTTAAAAAAGTGTTTTTTAAGTTTTTTTTGTTTATTTTGAGGGAGAGAAGGATAGAGCATCTTTACAGAGGGCTTTTTGCACCTGTCTTCTTCCCTTCTGAATGACCCTGGTGGGGTGTGCACATATCCACATTGACCACCTCACTTCCTAGCCTAGTGATTCATCCTCATTCACACTGAACAAAAATTAGTTTCTTTCTTTGGCTAACATAATTTTACACTTAATTTAGCTCTGAGTGAGTGAACAAATGCTGTTGGTTAGATTTTTGTTTTTGTTGTTACTACAGGTGAAGTAAGGGATTCTTTTTTTTTTTTTTTAATATTTTATTTATTTTTGAGAGAGCGCAAGTCAGGGAGGGGCAGAGAGAGGGGAGCGAAGGATCTGAAGTGGGCTCTGCACTGACAGCAGAGAACCCAAAATGGGGCTTGAACTCATGAACCAAACTGTGAGATCATGACCTGAGCCGAAGTTGAATCCTCGACCAGCTGAGCCACCCAGGTGCCCTGAAGTAAGGGATTCTTAAAGTATAGTTAGGGAAAATATGAAAGTCTGATAATACTGAAACCACACAAAAAACTCAATACATTAAATGCTAACTTTATAAACATTTTCTTTATAGGTGGAAAAACTGGTGGATTCGTGGAATTCTTACTCTAACTATGATTTCATTGTTTTTCCTGATCATCTATATGGGATCCTTTATGCTGATGCTTCTTGTAAGTGTTTTACATTTTTCCAAGTATCTCTTGCTTTGTTTTTCAGCACTGATATGATTGAAGTAATTTGAACATGTCATAAAAAATAAAGTAGTTCAGGATTTGGTAACAACAAATTTATTTCCCTTAAGCATTTTCTTGTTCATGAAATTATCTGGACCAACCTTTCCTGTTTGCAAAATGGCCATTCAGTGTATTCACTCAGCAGAGACCAAGTATATGTAATATGTAGTATTAGAGATTGCTAACGACTTCACACACTCATGACATCATCATATGGGACTATTAGCTAGATCCCTAACTTGAAAGAATTCAATCTAATGGCAGAGATATATAAGTAACCATATGAATAAATAGTAAATAAGTGGGTAACTTTTTGGGAGAGCACAATAAAAAAAGTATCTAAACCAGCCTGAAAGAGAGCAGAGAGGACTTCCAGAAGAGTTTATGCCAAAGTTAAACCCTGAAGAAAGGGCTGGACAGGGGAAGGCCTTCCAAGGTGGGGATATCATAAGCAAGACATGGAGGTAATGAGAGAGTGTGGTTTGTTGGGGGATTTGCAACTGGTGCCTTTGGAGGGTGTCTAGGGATGAGACCAGAGAGGTGAACAGCCATTTTGGGAGTGTGGGATTTTGTTGTGTACGGGAAGTCCAACAAGTCATGAAGCCAGACAAGTATTTTAAGATTTTAAATCATTCGTTTAGTAAATGCTCCCAAGATGCACAGGCATTGTGCTGCTTCTGGGGTATGATACAGCAGTGCTGAGAAAAGCACACATGTCTCTTCCCTGGGGAGTTTACTGTCTGTGCTTCAAAGAACTGATCAGAAATATAATTACAGGGGCACCTGGGTGGCTCAGTCGGTTGAGCGTCTGACTCTCGGTTTCTGCTCAGGTCATGTTCCCAGGGTTGTGGAACGAGCCCTGCTTTGCGCTCCATGCTGAGCGTGGAGCGTGCTTGAGATTCTCCTTGTCTGCCCCTCTCCTCTGCTTGTGCATGTGTGTTCTCACCCAAATATACATATATAGAGAATATATTTATATAGGATAGGGTGCTGTGAGAGCAAGGGGGGATCTGGAAGACTTTCCAGAGGCATCCTGTCCAGCACGTGTGCTGCAATTTAAAGCTTGAACAGGTGGGGGGTAAAGGGGGAGCTTGGGGACAGGAGTGTCACAGCAGAGGATTCCTGTTTATGAAAGCCTTGATATCCAAAGAAGCGTGAAACATTTGGAAGTGGTGGGAGTGGGAAGGAGACCTGCGTTTGTTTAATAGATTCATCAAGCACTTGAGGGTGCTGAGTGTGTTTAGCACAGGGAGAGCCTTGCTCTCAGGGATATGCACAGTGTCCCTCTTTTTTGTTGTTTCTTTTTCATCTCATCTCCTTTACCTGAGCCTCTTTCATTCTCACCACCTCGCTCTCTGGCTGCTCCGACCTGTCTGCTCCCCTCCATGCCCAGTCCTATTCCTAGTGATAGGCATGGGCAATGTGATACGGTTTTCCTTTCAGTCTATAAAAGAATAAATAAGTTTTGAAGTGAAATCAGACACGATTGGGGGAAAAAAATCCCATCAACTCCTGACCATCAAGCCCTTTCACTTTCTTTCTGTTCCCTCATTAATTTTGTACTTTTTGGGGGTATCAAGGTAACAGGAGTGAATAAGAAGTCATCTTCTCTGTTCTGTTTTTGCTGACATCGTAAAGAACTTTTTCTCACAGAAAAACAATGGATAGTGCATAGGACCTCTTTAATGTGAGGCCAGAAGATGCTGAGTCTAAAAACCAGGTGGGCCGGTGTGAGCACGCTCCAGGGGTGACTCCAGGGAAGGGCCCACTTCTTTTCTTCTCAGTGTGCACCTATGGAGGGTTGTGAGTGCCAGTGAGTTTGGGCTTTTCAGGAGTGAGTGGGTACAGAGCACTTCTCAGTGCTGTGTGCTGAGTGACGGGCCAGGGGACGAAGGGATTGGGTGATAGCTGACAGCTTGGTAAGGCTTTGTGGATGAAGGGACCTTTCATCAGACCTTGAGGGTCTGTCAGGGTGGAGTGAGCACCGAGAGTAAAGGTCCAAATGGCTAGATGTGTCAGGAAAAGGCAAACGATGTCTTTTTCCTGGAGCATAGGGCCTTTGAACTTGGAAAAATATTTGGAGATCAGATGCTAGAGGGCCTTGCAATACTGTGTGAAGAAGTTTAGGATTTATTTGTAAAGGATTGGGGAGCCATTGGAAATATTAAAGATCATTTAAATTATTATTCCCCTTTAGGAGGTAATTTTGATCTAAGACACTGTAAAGCACCAGCATCCTTGATACATGGACACAGGCTGGTCTGGTGGGCTCTCTGTGAGTAAGTTACATTGTTCTCCAAACTAAACCATTTGGTGTGGTAGCTTGGGCCAGAATTTGTAGATAGAGACTAATTTTCAAGCACCCTTTTATGAGAAAATTCAAAACACCTTTAAAGATATCCTTGCATATTTGGATTTTGATTTTTTATTTTATTTTATTTTTAAAATTTTTCTTTTCAACGTTTATTTATTTTTGGGACAGAGAGAGACAGAGCATGAACGGGCGAGGGGCAGAGAGAGAGGGAGACACAGAATCGGAAACAGGCTCCAGGCTCTGAGCCATCAGCCCAGAGCCTGACGTGGGGCTTGAACTCACGGACCGCGAGATCGTGACCTGGCTGAAGTCGGACGCTTAACCGACTGCGCCACCCAGGCGCCCCGGATTTTGGTTTTTTAAAAGAGAATCATAAGCATACCTAAAGTACTTGAGTTTTCTTGTTTATTTTTTCTGTTGTGAAAGGAAAATACCATTTTAATACGAGTTCTGTTTCATTGGTGAGCTTAATCAGAAGAATATTAAAGATCGAGTTAAGTAGATTTGAACTGTTACTGCTCTTATTTAGGTTTATTGTAATGCATGCACACATGTACCATGCATACATACACATGTTGTATTTATGATACGTATATTAAGGAAATATGGGTGGATATACACATATGCACACACTGTTGGTACTCAATTGTGATACTACTTTTATGTGATTTCAAGTCTTATTTATGCTCATATCCCTAACTAGGTCATTTATATTTTGAGAGGCTTGCATTTGCCCTACAATATCAGCACTCGTAAATGATTGATTCAAGAGCATTTTATTAAAAACTTATTTCTACCAAATGATAGCTACTATTTTAAGATGGAATCATACAGGAACTTTTTTTTCTTCAATCTTCTATTTATAGCACTTACATGTTGCATTCATAGCTTGCAATCACACTTTTTTTAAAAACTTTTTTTTAGGTTTATTTATTTCTGAGAGAAGGGGAGAGAGAGAGAGACCAAGCTTGAGTGGGAGAAGGGCAGAGAGAGTGGGAAACAGAATCCGAAGCAGGCTCCAGGCTCTGAGCTGTCAGCACAGAGCCCGACGCGGGGCTCTAACCCATGAACCTTGAGATCATGATCTGAGCCAAAGTCAGATGCTTAACCAACTGAACCACCCAGGCACCCTGGAATCACACTTTCTAGGTGATGGAATTACTAAAGCATACTTTGATTTAAAGGAAGATAGTGTAAGAGGTTCTCACCTTCACCTTCTTGGAAACTCCTATAATAAGTTTTAATTCACATATATAATTTAGTTTTAAGTAGTTTTTTTTTCCCCATTGTGAGAGTTATAAAAGTGTGTTAAAATTACTTGGGGAAATTGTTAATTTTTTGAAAATCACCCCTAGCCCTATCATCAACTACCAAAACCCAATTAATACTATTTGATATATTCTTTTAGTCCTTTTTTTCTTTTATGTTTTAAAAATCATGGTTGTAATCATAACATGACTAGAATTTTGTATCCTTCTCTTTTAAACTAAGTATTTTATCGAGTGTTTTGTGTTGCTCCATCTTTACAACCATCAACATTAATACATTCCTTGACTGAATGGAATGGAATGTATCATAAGTTATTTGAACCTCTGTGTTATTTTCAGACATTCGGGTTATGTTTTGGTTTTCTCTATGGTGAATAACACTATCCTGAACATAATAGAATGTAAAGCTTTTTCATATGCAGGATTATTTTCTTTGAATAGATTCCCAAAGTGAAAATAGGCATTTTTATTTGGATAACCCATAAATACCATAGTTCAAACTCAACATATCCAAATCTGAACTTCCCTTCCATCCCCATCCATTCTGCATAAATATGTCTCCTTTCCCAAAAGCCTTCTCTGGTGTTATTCTATGTTCCTCTGACTCCCTTAGCTGCTACCCGGCCCCCCCCCCCCCCCCCCCGTTTCCTCAGCCACCAAATCCAACCAGTTCTGCTTCCTCAATGTCTTATTCCTTGTACTCCACTTCCCTGCCGCTCGCCCAGTTAGAGGTTCATCTACACTCAACTGGATGGTGGCATCTTGCCTGCCTTACTTTCTCTCTACTCTTGCTGCCTCTCCAGTCTGTTCTTTCCACCTCTCCTATCCCCAAACACACACATCTGATCACGTGTAGTCCTTTGTACTGTTTGCTGTGCTTCTTGTCTCTCTCTGCTTCTCACCCCCATCTCTGTGAGTAGGCAACTCTGAAATACTTGTAGTTCCCTAACATGCCTTGTCTTCTCCCATATATGTAATTCTGTATATCTTTCTCCTCTGTCCCAACTGTGGCCCATCTCTACCCCCCACCCCGTTTTGTTTGCCCATGCTTATATCCATGTGGCAGTTTCCACGTGGCGTTGTAGCCATTTGTGTCCTCCTCGACAGACTATGCTTCTCTGAGGACAGATGTCCTGTATTATTTCTCTGAATCCTCAGTAACTAGCAGAGTAGGCATTTAAATATTGGTGGTTGTCTTTAAGGCTCTTAACACATTTATTGAGCCAACAGAGTCCTGCCAGTGTGCACGGCTACCAGTATTGGTGGCCTGGAATATCAGTTTCCGGGTGATCACCCGGCCTGGAAGATACACATACATTTTAAGGATTTTAGCTGTACTGTTGTGAACCCCCTGTTTTCTGTTTTCCCAGTGGCTCTATATTGATTCTACTTGCAAACTGTAATTGACAATCATATAAATATGTATGTGTGTGCTATTAAAAGTAGTTTTATTTCCTCTCAGTAAAATACCATGTATAGTGCTAATGGTTGTTCTTGAGCAAATGTGTTCATTTAGCAAATAGAAATTGCATCAGTGCATTTGATAGTTTAAAAGCCCTTGGTTCTATAAATAGTACAGGCTTTGCCATTTTATTTTAACACCTAGCATTGTCCTCATTTTGTGATTATTTTAAAAAAATAACTTTTGACACATTCAAAGTTTATTGAAGGACGATATTTGAATTTCCTCTTGTCTTTATATTATAAAACATTAATGACTTCTTCTTAAAATAAGTATTTATAGTAGTTTGATCTAATATTTTCTTAGCACATGGCTGAGGGGACACAATTGCTTTAAGTATGTGATTGGACACAATAGGTATAATGGAGAAATATAGCTTAAGAATATCCTGAACAGTAGGTTTGGGAAAGCTGATTTTGGGGGAGCTTAAAAGGAAATACCAAAGTATATTCTTGGGCAGAGTTTGGTAAGCTTTTTGAGTATAGAAACAGGTAAAAATATTTTAGGCTTTAAGGAACCACATATTTCTCTGTAACATCATTTTTAGTTTTTGTTTTTAACTAAAAAAAAATATCAAATCCATTCTTAGCTCACGGGCTGTACAAGACCAAGCCCTTGAGTATATTCTCCAGAGGCTGAAGAAGTCTGCTATACTCATAAAGATTTTAATCTCTTAGCTTGTGGTAATAAGTGTTCAACTTGCCACTTGTTTTTCGAGTCTTGGAATTGACTTAAACCAAGCATTAGATATGATGCTGCATCCTCAGGGATTACCTGTACCCAAGTTGGTGGATACAACAGTTTGAAGGACTACTAAGTAGAACATCAAAAAAGGATTCATAAATATAAAACAATTTGTTAGGAATGTATAAAGAACACTGTGCAAACAGAATTGCATAGAATCAATTGACCAGGTGAAGTGGCTGCAAATGTAGAAGGCTATTTATAATTTGCCAGTGTAACTCCACTTAGATGTATCAGACAGATATGCAGCTGGCTATGTGAGAGTTGGCACAGCTGGAAGAATGAAAAGACCATGCCCAAACCCTGCTAGGAGACAGGGTGAAGATGTTTTAATTACAGTCATTTGTTTTGACCGTGTCTTTATCCTTGGAAGGCATACCAGGATGTATGGTTAAAAATAAATATATACAGGGGCGCCTGGGTGGCTCAGTTGGTTAACCATCTGACTCTTGATTTTGGCTCAGGTCATGATCTCATAGTTCATGAATTAGAGCTACGTTAGGCTCTGCACTGACGGTGCGGAACCTGTTTGGGATTCTCTCTCTCTGCCCCCCCCCCCCCCATGCACGGGCTCTCTAAGTAAATCAATAAATGCAAACTTCCACATATGATCCTTTTTCTAGGGTAACTCAAGAAACAAAATGGACGAAAAGACTGTCCATCTCAGTACAGATGAACTCAAGAAATGAAGTAGTAATGAGAGATAAAGCCTAATCAACCATGACCAACAAGACTGTATCCCTCAAACTTTAAGCTACAGTGTGACCTCCTACCCCAGGATGGAGCTTTCATGTTTTGGATAAACTTTCATTTGCTTACCCCTTTGAAATATCGCTTGATTTTAGAGACATTGACTTACTGAATTTTTGCTACTGACATTTAGAATAATTAAAACTGGGCAGGCTAAAGATTTTTTTAAACACATATGACATAAGAAATGACTTATTAAATGATTAAGCACAAATGTAAACACTAAGAAATGTATGTTAATGTGTTCTCTTGGTTTC
Organism: Prionailurus viverrinus; assembly: GCF_022837055.1. Lineage (NCBI taxonomy): Eukaryota > Metazoa > Chordata > Mammalia > Carnivora > Felidae > Prionailurus > Prionailurus viverrinus. Next base: position 136,629,347 of record NC_062564.1, on the reverse strand, counting down.
AGGTACTAGGCATCCAAGTGAAATGCTTCCATGAAATTATCACTATAGGTTATAGAGTCTATCGTTCTTATGACCTGCCATGGTTTAGAACATTGAGCTGGTAAGTAACTTAAAACTGTTTCAGATGTGAAAATCTGGTTCTTTTCTAAAGTTTTTAAAGGAAGCACCCTGATGAGTCAGTATCACACAGTTGACCTTATAGATTGATTTTTAGAGATTGGATTTTGATAAGAAGAAAATCACCTTTAACTCTCCTTTTCTAACACTACTATTTTCATATCTCATCTTTCAGTCTTTGTAGAGATACTTTATATTTGAATGTATACACTATTGACCTCTTTTTTTTAAACATTTTTTAATGTTTATTTTTGAGAGAGAGAGCGCGTGAGAACTGGGGAGGGGCAGAGAGAGAGGGAGACAGAGGATCCAAACAGGCTCTGCACTGACAGCAGAGAGCCCAGTGTGGGACTTGAAGTCACGAACTGTGCGATAATGACCTCAGCCGAAGTCGGACTTAACCAACTGAGCCACCCAGGCGCCCCTGTGCTGTTTGTTGTCTTCTTTAAAAAACATTGTATTGGACACCTTTTTATATCCTTTATAGTTACAATTTTAATAAAGTTTCGTTTTGTAAAATGTTAGAAATATGTGTAATCTTTTGCTTTCTTTGCCTCAGTTGAAATGAGAGCACACACAGAATTAGATTATTTCTGCAGAGAGTGAAAGATGAGATATGAAAATAGTTGTGAGTTTTCTGTTTTGTTGAGTGGTCAGTGGTTTATTCATGGGGAAGAAAGCCCATGATGAATGTCTGTCCCCCCCCACCCTTCCTTCCCCACTACTGCAAAGCTGGCCCACCTCCTTGTAGGCCCTGGGGGCAGTTAGAGGAGAGGCAGCTCCTACCTTTGTTGTTCCTGGTTTGATCTTGTCTTCAGGCCCCTGGCTGGTGACCTGCTACAGGGAGGGTTGTTAGAAGAGTAATACTCTCTGAGGAGCAGTGTGTAAGGCAGTCTTGTAAATAGCACCAGCAGTTACCAGCACTTGAAATACTGTATATGTACCATGCATGTAAAACTTAGTTTAAAAAAAGGCATGCGATTTTAATATTTAAAGTTTAATATATCTTTTTATAACTTTTCATTTATAATTCTCAATTATCAAGACCTTGACCAGGAAGGAAACATGATAATAGTTCATAATGAACCAAATTGACCATGCCTTTGAATATAGCTGTTTGATTAGTATCAGCCAGAGGGTCCAGTGTCTTAAGAAAACAGATGTATCACCTTTGGGGTTTAGAGTAGTCAAAAAATAGTTTCTAATTTTTCCTTATGGCAAGTTTCTTCACGAAGGGCAAAATGTATGGGAAATGTTAGATTAAGTAGTTGGAGAATAATTAAATGCTGAACCATGCAGGATTGATCAATTCTAAGAAAAAAAAAAAACATAGGTCAGGATGGGCTCCAGTGATTGCAGAAGTCTTTATGGAGAAGGTGAGAAACAAACTATCACTTGAAATAAAGACAAGTTTTGGATAGAGAAGAGTGCTCCGCAGTGGGGAAGCATCACCTATCAAGTTCTAGATGAGGGACTAGGAGGAACATGCCACAGAGGCAAAGACATTCCTGGCCTTCTTGAGCAGAATAATGGGGGAAAAGTTGGGTTGGTGGACTAGGGCAGGCCTTGATAGCTTGATGGAGGAGTCAAAGACAGTTTCCATTGTAGGAGAATAGAAAAATGGTAATGCAGCTGATAGAAATGGGAATACAGTACTTTACTTTGAAAACTGTGGGGTCTAATTCCATCCATGAGGACCAGAGGGAAATCGCTCCTTTCCTCCTCTGCTCTCCTGGCCGAGTAGGACTCGGCCCTTCAAAGGATGAGGCACGGAGGAACTCTGAAGCGGTGCTTCCCAGCCTTCTTTCCTGGCTCACACAAGTGCCATCAGTCAATTCTCATGGGTTCTCCTTTCCCTGGGGGGGAGGGATATATCAGAGTTGGGTGGAGGGACGGGTGATTTACGCAGTTTTTTTTTTAAATTTTTTTTAATGTTTATTTATTTTTGAGACAGAGACAGAGCATGAACAGGGGAGGGTCAGAGAGAGAGGGAGGCACAGAATCTGAAACAGGCTTCAGGCTCTGAGCTGTCAGCACAGAGCCCGACGTGGGGCTTGAACTCACGGACTGTGAGATCATGACCTGAGCAGAAGTCAGCCGCTTAACCGACTGAGCCACCCAGGCGCCCCTGATTTATGCAGTTTTAAGAAGTTTCTCTTAGAGGGCTGCCTGGGTCAGTCAGTTAAGCATCCAACTTCGGCTCAGGTCATGATCTCACGGTTTGTGAGTTTGAGCCCCGCGTCAGGCTCTGTGCTGACAGCTCAGAACCTGGAGCCTGCTTCAGATTCTGCATCTCTCTCTCTCTGCTCCTCCCCTGCTGATGCTCTGTCTGCCTGTCTGTCTGTCGCTCTCAAAAATAAATGAACGTTAAAAAAAAGTTTCTCTTAGAGATTTTTACCTGCTGCCTGCTTCTATCCCCCACTACTTCCTCTTAAGAATCACTGTGCAACTGGGGGTGCCTGGGTGACTCAGTCGGTTAAGAATCCAACTTCTGCTCAGGTCACGATCTTGCAGTTAGTGGGTTTGAGCCACGCATCGGGCTCTGTGCTGACAGCTCAGAGCCTGGAGCCTGCTTCAGATTCTGTCTCCCTCTCTGCCCCTACCCGCCTTGCACTCTGTCTCCATCTTTCTCTCAAAAAATGAAAAAACATTAAAATTAAAAAAAAGAATCCGTGTGCATCTGGAGTCTATCCGGAACATGGAGGAGGGGGAGAAAGACACCAATATGCATAATGCAGTGAGGATGGGTCAGAGGTTGAATTGCCTCTTCCTGCTTTCCCTATTGATTTCCTCCTCAGGGCAGGTGGGAATTTGGCTTAGAATCTCCACTATTAAAAAGCTTTAGAGCTGTGAATAGTTGAAAGTGGATTTTCATTATAAAATACTGTGTGTGTGTGTGTGTGTGTGTGTGTGTGTGTATCTGCGTGCATGTGTGTGTGTTTGTCTGTGTGTGTGTGTGTATTTGGGTATGCATAGTATTTTTTACATTGTTTCCCAATCTCTGGTACTAGATTTTGAGCTAAGTAGAGGTGTGAGCTGTATTCAGTAAACTTTTGTTGACTGACACATTTGAAATTAAGTTTAAAAGAGGAAAAAAATGTTTTGGTGTAATATCCTGAACCTGTGTCCTGAACTTAGTTTTTGATCTTTGTGACATCATCAAAATATAGAGAATAGTTTTGCTGAGTTTGAGAGGGAAAAAAAGGCTTCAAATATGAAAAAGCTAATTGTGTTTCAATTATAGGTACTTTCTACTGTGTGTAAACTACTTTTTCTATGGAGAGACCGTAGCCGATTATTTTGCTACATTTGTTCAAAGAGAAGAGCAACTTCAGTTCCTCATTCGCTATCATAGATTTATATCATTTGCCCTCTATCTGGCAGGTAAGGAAAATAGTCCGTATTGGTATGTAGCTGATATATATTACATGCTTATTTTTACTTACGTTATTTGAATTTATGACATCTTCTATTTGTTACATTTTAATCCAGTTCCATTTTTATTTGTTCCATGTATAAAAAGCTGTTGCTTTCATCATGGTCTTAAACAGCAATTACTCCTTCATGGTGATTTAAAAAAAGGACCTACTTGCTTAATACTCCACATATTTGAAAATTTTATTTGGAAATTGTAGTAAACTTTTAAATACATGGATTGATTGTTAACCAAGTATGATTTACAAAGAAACTTTTACATATATATTGCTTTATTTATATAGTATTGTGGTATTTAGTTTTACTGACATGGTTTATTATATATTCTTTCTATACATGCATATATATATGATATATATATATACATATTTGTTTATAGTACACTGTACCATTTGTTTTTAAGATTTTAGATTAAGAATTAGATACTAGGATAAAATTAGAATTAACAGATATTTCTTTAATAAAAGTTTATCAGTCATAAAAAAATTCTAAAACTTGATTTAGATATGTACTTTTTATTTTTATTAAAACAATTTTTTTTAACATTTATTTATTTTTGAGACAGAGAGAGACAGAGCATGAACGGGGGAGGGTCAGAGAGAGGGAGACACAGAATCCGAAACAGGCTCCAGGCTCTGAGCTGTCAGCACAGAGCCCGATGCGGGGCTTGAACTCACGGACCGCGAGATCATGACCTGAGCTGAAGTCGGACACTTAACCGACTGAGCCACCCAGGCGCCCCAAAACAATTTTTTTAAATGTCTATTTAGTTTTAAGAGGGACAGAGTGTGAGTGGGAAAGAGGCAGAGAGGGAGGGAGACACAGAACCCGAAGCAAGTTCCAGGCTCTGAGCTGTGAGCACAGAGCCCTAAGCAGGGGCTCGAACTTGCAAAACGTGAGATCATGTGACCTGAGCCAAAGTCAGATGCTCAGCCAACTGAGCCACCCAGGCGCCCCAGATATGTACTTTTTAAAAGTCAGCTTGCCAGTGTGAGTCTTGGCTCTACTACTTACTAGCTAAATAAACATTGGGAAATGTAATTAATTTATCTGTACCTCAATTTCTTTGTAAAGCACTTAGAACAATACCTGGCGCTATTTAAATATTTGTTGTTGTTATCATTACTTTCTTCTTAAAGGAGGATATGAACTTTGAGTTTTTACTTTAGCTCTTACAAGTTTTTCAATAAATTCTTTTCTTATTAGCACAGTTTTGGAAACTGAATACAATACGGATGACTCTTCATTTCTCATTAAACTAGAAATATGAAGAGTGTATGGAGAAGTACGTCCAGTCCTTTAGAAGTATGTCATTGTATTCAGTTTTTGTGCTGTTCTGCATGATGCTCTTGCTTTAATAAAGCCTTCTTCAGACCCTGGACTTGATTTTGTTTCTGGATCTAGAAACCCAGAAAGTGAAACAGTCTGAAATGAGAATAGTAGTTTTTAGAGAATCATTTTTGGGATGGGAGGAACCTACATTTTCTAAAGAGTTTTATTACTCTTTTACATTCAGGGTTTTTTTTGGTGGGTTTGTTTGTTTTTGCTTAGTCCAGTTTTCTGTTAGTTTATTTTTAAAAATTGTTACTGATACATCTAAAGAAAGTACATGCCTGAAAGAGGATATTGAAAAGCATTTCTTTTCTTTCATGGGCAAGAGAAATTACTCATTTTAGGTAGTCATTCAATTTTAAATTCGAATCAGTTTACAAGAATCATGATAATAGAGAAATTAATGATGACTGAAAACAGGTAGAATTTGGATAGAAAAACATTGACTCCGATTCTACGTTTACCAAAGCACATTTGTGACATTTTTTTCTTGGTAGGAACTTTGAGTAGTTTATCTCACTTACCAAACTAACAGATTTGATTTACACTGTTAAATGTAAGTTGGATTTGGGGATAGATTCTTTACTGCTACAAGAGCAAAGAATACAGTGCCTTTTTACTTTGTATTTAGACTGGCAAGACTTTATTGGTATTTTAAATTTTAAAAACAATATTAGCAAAAAGTGTCCGTATTGGCTTCTGCTGCTGAACCCAACAAATTCACATTATTTTATAATATCAGTCTTATAATTACTGAATAACAAAATGATGATTAATGAAAATAGAAATCATTTGTATCAGTGTATGTCAGTTAAAAAATCAGTTTCAAAAACACAGTGTAGACCACAACCCTGTACCCCATCACTTACAGATTATTTTTTTTTCTAAGTAATATGCCCATTTCTTAATTCATATTAGGCATTACCTATTAACTACCTCTTATAACCTTTCTCTCTTCTCCATACTGTTTTTTATTGCCATTGTTTACATTTTTTTAAGTTTATTTTTTTTATTTTGAGGGGGAGAGAGCAAGAGCATGCATGAGTGGGGGAGGGGCAGAAAGAGAGGGAGAGAGAGAATCCTAAGCAGGCTCCGTGCTGTCAGCACAGAGCCCGTACATTTCCATTCTTATACAACTTTTTGTTTTTCTTTTCTTTTTTTTTTTTTTTTTAATTTTTTTTTTCAACGTTTATTTATTTTTGGGACAGAGAGAGACAGAGCATGAACGGGGGAGGGGCAGAGAGAGAGGGAGACACAGAATCGGAAACAGGCTCCAGGCTCTGAGCCATCAGCCCAGAGCCTGACGCGGGGCTCGAACTCACGGACCGCGAGATCATGACCTGGCTGAAGTCGGACGCTTAACCGACTGCGCCACCCAGGCGCCCCAACTTTTTGTTTTTCTTAAACTTAGAACTGCTTCATCTTCTCTTTTCCACATCTATAAATTTCTTTTTTTTTTTTTATGTTTATTTATTTTTGAGAGATAGAGACAGCATGAGTAGAGGAGGGGCAGAGAGAGAGGGAGACCCAGGATCCGAAACAGGCTCCAGGCTCTGAGCTGTCAGCACAGAGCCCGATTTGGGGCTCGCACTCAGGAACTGTGAGGTCGTGACCTAGGCCAAAGTCGGATACTTAATCAGCTGAGCGACCCAGGCGCCCCAACACATCGATAAATTTCTGTATAGGAATCCTTAATATTTCTTTTGGGTCTGTTCCATGCCTATTGGTAGTTTTTACAAATGTTCACACAAATCAGTGTATCAATCTCCTTTTTTCCTCAAGACCTCTGTCCTAGAAACCTCTCTAGTCTGGTCTTGTCTGGACTGTCTGCTTGTGGGCCTATTGCCTAGGTGTCCTCATGATTTGGCCTTCTCATTTCTTATATTTCACATCTTCCAGTTTCTGAGTTGACACCCTTATTTTGCTGAAGCATGGCCTCCAATAGTTTCCTGTGAAATGTTCATAGATGCTAAATGTTTTATGTTCATACATTTCTAAAAATATTTTCATTGTCACAGCTGACTGCTTCTGCTGGGGCTTGCACTTGTTATTAGTAGACTGGTACTTAGCACTATAGTCTAGAAGTCTAGGCCTTACCTTTGCCTTCTACTGAGAGATCTCTGTTTACTTTTTTCTGGAAAATACTGCTAGTCCCTGATTTCTCAGGTCTGGTAAAATTTATCAAGTCTGTTTTCCAGCTTCAAAATTTTGTAGCCATTTCTCTTCTATTTTCCTTGACGTTTCTTCAGTTCTCTTTGCTCTCTGGGTTTTCACTGTAATTTTCTTTTCTTTTCTCTTCTTTTCTTTTCTTTTCTATCCACAATCAATGTTGGGCTCGGTATTCAGTGAAATCTCCCTCCTGCCTCAGAGCCTTATTTACAATCTCCAGAATGTCTCCAGAAGTTGGCCAGTACTTTTGCAGACATTTTCTAAGTATTAAAGCTTATATGTTTATATCCTCTCCACACTTTTTTTTATACAAATGAGAACAGGTTATTACCTACCTGTTTTTTTCCATTTAATGCAGTTTGTGCATGGTTTTATATCAGCACATCTGAATCCAGTTTTTTCATATCTGCAGTTACATCTGTATTGATGTGTGTACAACAAATCTGAGGTAGAATGTCATAAAATAAGGTGACTACTGTTTCCTTTTCTTACTTTCCCTTTGTGGTTTGCTATAACTAATACTTAAGAATAACTTCTCCATTGAGTGGGTAAAGACAATGTAATTTATTTTCTTTGTTTTCTTTAGCTCTTAATTTTTAGTAATTGTTTGCTTCATATGCTAAACTTTCTGACTCTACTTTTCTAAAGAAAAATCAGTATTTCTTCCTTTTTTTTCTGACTTAATTTCTGCCATAGAAATAGCTTACCGCTTGCTGTTTTAGGCTATTAGAATCATAAAAACTCATCAAAAGCCATTTTTTCAGCAAACATATGAGTGCTTTCCAAATCCTACCACAAATGGTGTTGAGGATATACAGAGGGAAAGGAGGTTGATAGCATGCCTTCTGGGTCTTGAAACTGGTGAGACATGACTCCTCTAGTCCATTGCTGAAATGTGGACAGGGACCCCGAAGAGTATGAAGGGTAAGGAGGACTTTACTCTGCTGGAGACCATAGAAGGCCTTTGAGAAGAGATGACAAGTGTCATGAATAGTAAAGAACAAGCAGACGCTTGCTAGGTGAATAGAGGAAAAGGGCATTCCAGGCAGAGGAAAGGTGCAAAGGTTGGAAATGAGAGAGGATTGCATGTTCTGGGCCGCTGGCAGGCATTAAAGGTTGGAAAGGAGGTGGGAAGAAGCCACATCTTGAGAAGCCTTGTGTATCATGGGAAGGATTTGGACTTTATCCCTAAGAAACCAATGGAGAATTTTAAATTAAGAGATGATATAACTAGATCTGTAGTGTAGTGAAGGATGAGTTGGGAGACATTAATAGGATGACCAGACAGGAAACTGGTACTGTAATTCATGCTAAATATAAGGAGGGCCTGAGTTTGTATTTAATACTAAGAGGGTTGGAGGTTCCTGGGTGGCTCAGTCAGTTAAGCATCCAGCTTCAGCTCAGGTCATGATCTCATGGTTTGTGAATTCGAGTCTCACATCAGGCTCTCTGCTGTCAGCACAGAGCCTGCTTCAGATCCTCTGTACCCCCCTCTCTCTGCCCTTTCCCTGCTCGTGTTCTCTCTCTCTCACACACAAAAATAAATAAACATAAAAAACTTAAATACTAAGAGGGTTGGTTATATATTAAAAAATAAAAATAACTGTGACTATTCTTAGAAACAAACTGCTCTTTATTTTTTTTAATGTTTATTTTTGACAGTGTGGGGGTGCTTGGGTGGCTCAGTGGGTTGAGCATCCGATTTCAGCTCAGGTCATAATCTCACGGTTCGTGAGTTCGAGCCGCATGTCAGGCTATGTGCTGATGGCTCAGAGCCTGGAGCCTGCTTCGAGTTCTGTGACTCCCTCTCTCTCTGCTCCTCCCCTGCTCACACACACTCTCTCTCTCTCAAAAATAAATAAACATTGAAAAGAGAGAGAGAGACAGAGTGCAAGCAGGGGAGGTGCAGAGAGAGAGGGAAACACAATCTGAAGCAGGTGCCAGGCTCTGAGCCGTCAGCACAGAGCCCGATGCGGGGATTGAACTCCAGAACCGCGAGATTATGACCTGAGCTGAAGTCAGATGCTCAACCCACTGAGCCATCCAGGTGCCCCCAAACTGCTCTTTATAACAGTCTATGAAAAATTGCTTTTGTATCCCAAATTATTGGCCGAAAATGTACTTTTTGTTGAGATAACCACCTGTTTACATGTAGTTGTAGGAAGTGATAAGAGCTATCCCTTATACACTTTGCCCAGTTGCCAGCAATGGTAATATTTTGCAAAACTAAAGTACAATATCACACCAGGATATTGACATTATTACAGTTTTATGAATGTAGTTTCCTAATGCAACCTTGTAGTAACCTAGGAGCTGCTGTGTTAAATGATAAATCTTCTAATATAAATCATGCATAGTATTCTGTATCTATTATCATTTTACGTGTGGCCTAGATGTGGTCCTGTTAGAACATAAACAACCTACTTTGTGTCTCTCTTATTTTTTAAATGCCCAGTGCCTAGTGCAAGGCCTGGCATTTATGTTTCCAATACATACTTTTTGGATGAATGGTCAAGAGGCCGGGAACATGGACATTCACACCCAGTGCTTCTTATAGATATATTTTCAGCATCTGTGTTTTGCTTGCCACATCTTGAGGCCTTATTGGTGATTCTTGAAGTAGTTAACAACATTCTTGGGCTTAGTCTAGCAAAGGGAATTTGACTTTAAAACAGGAGTGAGGAAATAGAAAGCATGCTATGTTGAGAATGTGTACTTTTTTCTCAGATTATGCTGTGAAAATCTTTGGAATTCTTTTTGTAAAAAAATATTCAAAGGAGTCCTATAAGAATTTTAGTTCTTCAGTGATCAAATGGCTTTGGAAGGTGTAGGTCTTAGCAGATTTAAACAGCAGATGCAGCCCAAGCTATTTCATTGATACTGAATGTTATTAAAATAGAATGTAGGTATCTCCAGGTCTGACCCCCTCACCAAAGCCCATGAGACTAAATGACCTGTCTAATACCATACAAAGCAACTCACTGACAAAGACCCAGAAAGTCATTCTGACATTTAGATAATTTTGTTGTAAAATGAATTTAATTGGTAGTGAAGAAAAAAATCAGCAAGGCTGAAAGTAATAGAAAAAACATTTTCTCTAGGGTCTAAACACATTTTTAAAAAGCTCTTGGTCATTTGGATTTGGGGCTCTTTAGGAACCAGAGCAGCCATGTGATTATGTAAATAGTGATGAGTGAATAAGCTTAAGATGTTTGACTCTTAATATCATCACTGTAACATCTCTTTAGCTGACCAGTGAGATGCATGTTATTTCTAGTACTTTTTTTGCTTGAAATGTATGCGTGTATGCTTGTATTTTGATCTATAAAAAAACCCTAAAGGAGAAGGTGTGACTGGAACATAATACTTTGAAAATTCAAGAACATCAGTAGACTTGTAAAATTAAATCATGGCTAAAGTTAATGCATAATTAAGAATTTTTTCCCCAGACATCCTAGATATCTAATTACCTCAAAGGGTGTTGATGAAATCTTTAGAAAGACATCACAAACAACTGTTCACAGAGGACTCTACCTCCAAAACCATTTACAGTTTTTGAGTTAAAGACAGAATCTGTGCACATGCCAGTGTTGTTCTATACCTTAAACTCAACATATAGATGATAGAAAACTTTCTTTGTCTAAGCTAACATAATGGTTGGTTTGCGTGACAGTTTCTACAATACAGATTCATTTAAAACTTTTTAAAAACAACTCAGTCAGAGTCTAATGTCTCAATATGGGCCACATAATGCAGTGGGCTTCTGATTTCACGTAACATGATATTTGAAATATTTTGAAAAATATGGCCACATGAAAGAGTGAGAAAGAGTCATTAAGCTCCAATATTTAATCCTGGGTCCATCTTAATGTCTGTTTTTTGAGTTAAGGACTACATGTATTGAATTGGTTAATCACCAACAGTAAATTTTAGAAACAACTTTATTATGATTTCTGTCTCTTCAGTTAGATTCTGACTGAACTCCTTGAATGGGAGTGCTGGTCATATTCATTTTATTCTTTTTTTTTGTATCTGGCATATCTTCACTGTTCAATAAATATTTTTTGATTGTCCACTTTTCTGAAATTGCCTCAATCTCATCTTTATGGGCTTTTTAATGCCTTTTTTCTCCTTTACTTCTCCTGACTCGTTTAGAAATCTCATTCATTTTCTTTTTGAATATATTTGTCTCCAGTCTTTTGGGTAATTGGATCTCCCTAACTACCTGGGAACTCTTTGATATACTAGACAACAGGATGTACACATCTTTGTATGGACAAAACTAGGTGCAGTGCTATGTACATAAATGCTGACCAGTAGTAGTAATTAAACATAATTATAGGGGTGCCTGGGATGGCTCAGTCTGTTAAGTGTCCGACTTTGGCTTGGGTCCTGATCTCACTGTTCATGGTTTCGAGCCCCCTGTCAGGCTCTTTACAGAGAAGAGCCTGGAGCCTGCTTCAGGTTCTGTGTCTCCCTTACTCTATGCCTCTTTCCTACTCATGCTCTGTCTTTCTCAAAAATAAACATTAAAAGTGGCTACAATGAACAAATCAGGAGACTAGATGCTGGCGAGGATGTGGAGAAACAGGAACCCTCTTGCACTGTTGGTGGGAATGCAAACTGGTGCAGCCGCTCTAGAAAACAGTGTGGAGGTTCCTCAAAAAATTAAAAATAGATCTACCCTATGACCCAGCAGTAGCACTGCTGGGAATTTACCCAAGGGATACAGGAGTGCTGATGCATAGGGGCACTTGTACCCCAATGTTTATAGCAGCACTTTCAACAATAGCCAAATTATGGAAAGAGCCTAAATTTCCATCAACTGATGAATGGATAAAGAAATTGTGGTTTATATACACAATGGAGTACTACGTGGCAATGAGAAAGAATGAAATCTGGCTTTTTGTAGCAACGTGGATGGAACTGGAGAGTGTGATGCTAAGTGAAATAAGCCATACAGAGAAAGACAGATACCATATGTTTTTGCTCTTGTGTGCATCCTGAGAAACTTAACAGAAGACCATGGCTGAGGGGAAGAGAAAAAAAAGAGGTTAGAGAGGGAGGGAGCCAAAACATAAGAGACTGTTAAAAACTGAGAACAAACTGAGGGTTGATGGGGGGTGGGAGGGTGGGGAGGGTGGGTGATGGGTATTGAGGAGGGCACCTGTTGGGATGAGCACTGGGTGTTGTATGGAAACCAATTTGACAATAAATTTCATATTAACAAAAAATAAATTAAAAAAATAAACATTAAAAACAAAATTCAAAACAAAACAAAAAGCAGGCTCCAGGCTCCAAGCTGTCAGCACAGAGCCCGATGTGGGGCTCAAACCCATGAACCATGCCCCAAGAAATCCTACTTTTAATTGGGAGATGTGACCATTCAGGTATTGTTTATTAATTAGGAAAAAAAAGTAAAACTATGTATCCAAATGGACAAAGTTATGCTTTCCATAGGTTTATTGAAATATAGGATAATGTATTTTTTATTAAATTTTTAAAAACGTTTTTATTTATTTTTGAGAGAGTGCGAGCAGGGGAGGGGCAGAGAGAGAGGGAGACACAGAATCTGAAGCAGGTTTCAGACTCTGAGCTGTCAGTACAGAGCCCAATGAGGAGCTCGAACCCACAAACTGTGAGATCATGAGTTGAGCCAAAGTTGGATGCTTAACTAACTGAGCCACCCCAGGCACCCCAGTATAATGTATTTTTACACATTTAAGCATAAAACATACACATAGCTTTATGGTTGTGTATGAAAAAATAAATTTATGTGTTTCTTTTTCAGATTGTTCTTTAAAAATAATATTCCTTAGATATTCTAGGAAAATATACCCTCGCCAAATTCAGAAAATTATATTATCTTAATGTATCTTAAGAGTTAGACAATTATTGGGGCGCCTGGGTGGCGCAGTCGGTTAAGCGTCCGACTTCAGCCAGGTCATGATCTTGCGGTCCGTGAGTTCGAGCCCCGCGTCAGGCTCTGGGCTGATGGCTCAGAGCCTGGAGCCTGTTTCCGATTCTGTGTCTCCCTCTCTCTCTGCCCCTCGCCCATTCATGCTCTCTCTCTGTCCCAAAAATAAATAAACATTGAAAAAAAAAAATTAAAAAAAAAAAAAGAGTCAGACAATTATAGCCTTTATTAAAGCACCATAAAAAGCTGCGTGTTACTGGTGATTTAACAGTGAAATTGGACCAGGTAAAAGTGAGTTACCAAGACTGTCCTAGATAAAATCACCATTAGGAAAATATTGAATAATTCTGTTAGTGATTTTGTTTGAAGAAATGCTTAAGGGTGAATGGTGTTATATTATCTCAAAAATGAGAAAACCATACATGTGAGAGTGGTATTTGTGAGGCAATAATTCACAGTTAATGATGTTGAGAAGTTCCCACGGTTGTGCTGGGAGAGTCAGAGGGGTCCGTTTGGACAGAAGTAGAGCTTCCAGAAACATCTATCTTGTCTCTGCTCAGCTCTTACCCATTAGACTCTACACCACGTCCGATTTACATTTGCCTCTAACTGTGAACCAATAGCATAAAACAGCACAGAAATTGCATTGTTACTTGAGCCACAAAATAAGTCTACCTGTTAGAGAATAAAATCTTAAAAGCAATAATAATTACTAAAGAGGTTCTTTATGCTACTGGTGATTTCAAAGCCATGAATTTCATGTTTTAATCTGTACCTCCTTCCAGTTTCTTTCTTTGTCTCAAGAAAGTGACCTAGGGCTTTCAGTTGTGCTTCCGTTTGAAAACGTTCCCATGTTTATCTTGCAGTTCAGTCAGTCACATTAACTCCATAGGTGACACATAGGAGGTGAGATAGGATCTGGGAGCCAGTATGTATTTTCTTCCTTTGTCATTTTCCTTTACACTGACATTTTGAATTAGCTTTCAAAAAATAGCTAAAGGAAGCTGCTGGTTGATTATTTACTCTGGTCAGTGTAGTATCCACCTTGGTTGCTCTAGTAGGTAGAATGGCCTTGGTAAATATAACTTAGATATATGAAAGCTAGTGTTTATTTCATATGGGATAGATTACCTGACAATTCGTTTTCTATCTTGGGGAACTCACAGTAAGGATATCGTAGAATAGAATGCATGGATGGCACTTAACTGAAGTTAAACTTAATTTATGTATTTGCAATATCTACTTCTGTAAAGGAATATTTCTCTTTAGAAGTTTACTGATATCTTAGGCAAAAAGTGCTTCCCGTTGCGTCTCCTTATTTTGTATATGATTATTTCACTGAATTAGGTATAATTTTTATTTAGTAAAATGTTATTGTAATAAATTTGTGGGATATAAACATAAACCCAAACACATTTGCTGCTTGTAAATCTTTAAATTATTAAGAATATTATGTTTTACTACAGTTATAATATGGTTCTGAGAAGTATCAAGTCATTCTTAACCTGAATCTTACTAATAAGGATTTATGGAGCCACATGGCTCTTCAGAGTCCATAGGATCTGAGGGTTTAACTGTTTTGTAGCCCTGTGATTTTCAGTTAATAAAGTCCTTTGTGCATTTTTCTTCATACATAAAATGAAGATAATAATAGATACTTACCATCATAAGGATGTTAGAAGCATTAAATGAGGTGATATTTGTAAAATGCTTAAATGAGAGCCTGAAACATAATAAGTGTTCAGTAGATGTTAGCTGCCATATAATTAGTATTAATTTTTGGTCTTATGTAGAGATTACAACATTCTGTACATACACCTGATGGACTGATAAAGCAAGTACGTTTTTTTTTTCATATTTTGTGTTTTTTTAATATAGTTGACACACAATATTATATTAGTTTCAGGTGTACAACAAAGTGATTTGATAAGTTTATATCCTATGCTATGCTCACCACAAGTATAGCTACCATTTGTCACCATACAATGCTATTACAATATCACTGACTGTATTTCTTATGCTGTGCCTTTTATTCCTGTGACTTACTCATGCCATGAGTGGAAGCCTATATCTCCCACCCACCTTCACACACTTTGCCCATTCTCCCACCACCTTCCTTCTATTAACTGTCAATTTATTTTCTGTATTTGTAGGTCAGATTCTGGGTTTTTGCTTATTTACTCATTTGTTGTTGTTAGATTCCACATATGAATATAATTATATGGCATTTGTCTTCCTCTGACTTATTTCACTTACCATAATACTCTAGGTCTATCCATGTTGTTGCAGTGGGAAGAGCTCGTCCTTTTTATGGCCGAGTAATATTCCTCTGTGTGTGTGTGTGTGTGTGTGTGTGTGTGTGTACACACGTATATAGCCACATTGCCACATATTCCTAACCTGTCTATTGATGGACACTTACGTTCCTTCCATGTCTTGGCTATTGTAAATAATGCTGCCATAAACATAGGGTGCATGTATCTTTTCAAATTAGTTTCTTTCTTTCCTTTGGGTAAATACCCATTAGTGGAATTTTTGATTCATGTGATATTCCTATTTTTAATTTTTTGAGGAACCTTCATACTGTTTTAGACAGTGGCTGTAACAATTTATACTCCAATCAACAGTGTATGAGGGTTTCTTTTTCTCCATATCCTTGCCAGTGCTTGTTATTTCTTGTCTTTTTAATTTGAGCCATTCTAATGGGTATGAGGCGATAGCTTGTTGTGGTTTTGATTTGCATTTCCCCGATTATTAGTTACGTTGAGCACTTTTTCAGTGTGTTAGAAAAATGTCTGTTCAGGTCCTGAATTTTTTTAATTGGATTGTTTGTGTTCTTTTGGTGTTGAGTTGTAGAAGTTCTTTATATATTTTGGATACTAACCCTTTATTGGATAAATCATTTGCAAATATCTTTTCCCATTCAGTAGGTCTCCTTTTATATTGCTGATGGTTTCCTTTGCTGTACAAAAGCTTTTTATTTGGTAGTCCCAGTAGTTTACTTTTGCTTTTGTTTCCCTTGCCTTAGGAGACACATCTAGAAAAATATTGCTATGGCTGATGTCAGAGAAGTTACTGCCTGTGCTTTCTTCTAGGATTTTAATGATTTCAGGTCTCACATTTAGGTCTTAAATCCATTTTGAGTTTATTTTTGTGTATGGTGTTAAGAAATGGTCTAGATTCTTTTGTATGTTTGCATGTCCAATTTTTCCCAGATCTGTTTATTGAAGAGACTATCTTTTTCCCATTTTATATGTTTGCTTCCTTTGTCATAGATTAATTGACCATATAATCAGGAATTTATTTCTGGTGTCCCTATTCTGTTCCATTGATCTATATGTCTGTTTTTGTGTCAGTACTATACCGTTTTGATTACTGCAGCTTTGTATAGTATATCTTGAAACCTGGGAGTATGATACCTCCAGCCTTTTTTTCCCCCCTCAAGATTACTTTGGCTATTTGGGGTCTTTTGAGGTTCCATACAAATTTTAGTACTATTTGTTCCAGTTCTGCGAAGAATGCTTGGTATTTTGGTATTTTGTTAGGAATTGCATTGAATCTGTAGATTGATTGGGGTAATATGGACATTTTAACAATATGAATTATTATGATCCATGAGCATGGAATATCTTTACATTTGTTTATGTTATCTTCAATTATTTTCATCAGTGGTTATAATTTTCAGAGTACAGGTCTTTCACATCTTTGGTTAAATTTATTTCTAGGTATTTTATTCTTTCTGGTGCAACTGTAAATGGTCTTGTTTTCTTAATTTCTTTTTCTGCTACTTCATTATTGGTGGACAGAAACACTATTGATTTCTAGGCATTAATTTAATATCCTGTAACTTTACTGAATTCATTTATTACTTCTGGTAGTATTTGGGTGGGGTCTTTAGGATCTCCTGTATATAGTATCATGTCTTGATCCCCGTTTAACCTCTTAACCAATATGGATGCCTCTTCTTTCTTTTTCTTGTCTGATTGCTGTGGCTTGGACTTCCAGTACCATGTTGAATAAAAGTGGGGAGCATGGACATCCTTGTCTTGTTTGTGATCTTAGAGGAAAAACTCACAGTTTTTCCCCATTGAGTGTGATGTTAGCTGTAGGGTGTGTGTGTGTGTGTGTGTGTGTGTGTGTGTGTGTGTGTGTGTGTGTGTACACATACATACTCTAACCCTACTTTGTTGAGACTTTATCATTAATGGATGTTGGGTTTTGTCAAATGCTTTGCAACTATTGAGATGATCATATGATTTTTGTCCTTCATTTTATTGATGATGGTGTATATCTTGTTGGTTGATTAGTTAATATTGAACCATCCTTGCATTTCTGTAATAAATCCCCCTTGATCCTGGTGAATCTTTATAATGTATTGTTGTTGTATGTGGTTTGCTAATATTTTATTGGGGATTTTTGCATCTGTGTTCAGGAAGGTTGGCCTGTAGTTTTTGGTTTTTTTGTGTGATGTCTTTGTCTGATTTTTGTGTAAGGTGTTTGTGTTTGGTGTTGAGTTGTAGAAGTTCTTTACAAATGCTGGCTTTGTAGAATATATTTGGACATTTTTCTTCTATTTTTTGAGATAGTTTGAGGAGAATAGGTATTAAATGTTTTCTGAATGTGAGTCTGTCTAGTCCAGAACTTTAATTTTTTGGTAGTTTTTTACTAGTGATTCAATTTCTTATAATCAGTTTCTTTGGATTTTCTATTTCTTCCTGTTTAGTTTTATATATTTTTTTAATTTTTTTTATTTAAAAAAATTTTTTTTTTTAACGTTTATTTATTTTTGAGACAGAGACAGAGCATGAACGGGGGAGGGGCAGAGAGAGAGGGAGACACAGAATCGGAAACAGGCTCCAGGCTCTGAGCCATCAGCCCAGAGCCCGACGCGGGGCTCGAACTCCCGGACCGCGAGATCGTGACCTGGCTGAAGTCGGACGCTCAACCGACTGCGCCACCCAGGCACCCCACTTCCTGTTTAGTTTTAGAAGATTGTGTATTTCTAGAAATTTATCCATTTCATCTATCCATTTCTTCTAGATTGTCTTATTCGTTGGCATATAATTTTTCATAGTATTCTCTTATAATCCTTCGTGTTTCTCTAGTTTTAGCTGTTACTCCTCTCTTGTTTCTGATTTATGTATTTGGGTCTTTTCTCTTTTTTTTCTTTATGAGTCTGGCTAAGGATGTATCTTAATATTGTTTATTTTTTCAAAGAACCAGTTCTTGGTTTCACTGACTTTTTTTTCTACTGTGGTTTTTAGTCTCTATGTCACTTATTTCTGCTCTGCTCTTTATTGTTTCCTTTTTTCCTACTCACCTTGGGCTTTGCTTGTTCTTCTTCTAGTTCCTTTAGGTGAAGGTTAGGTTATTTATTTGAGCTTTCTTCTTTCTTGAGGTAGCCCCTTATCACTATGTATTTTCCTCTTAGAACTACTTTCACTGTGTTCCAAACATTTTGGATCATTGTGTTTTCATTTTCATTTGTCTCCATGTATTTTTTTTAAATTTCTTCTTTGATTTCCTTTGGCCCATTAGTTGTTAGGATCATATTGTTTAGCCTCCATATGTTTGTGGTGTTTCCATTTTTTCCTTGTGATTTACTTCTAGTTTCATACCATTGTGATTGGAAAAGATACATGGTCTCAGTCTTCTTAAATTTATTGAGGTTTGTTTTGTGGCCTAATATGTGCTCTATTCTGGAGAGGTTCCAAGTGCACTTAAAAAGAATGTGTATTCTGTTGTTTTTAGATGGAATGTTCTGTATGTATCTCTTATGTCTATCTGGTCCCATGTGTCGTTCAAAGGCACTGTTTACTTTGTTGATTTTCTGCCTGGATGATCTATCCATTGATGTAACTGGTGTGTTAAAGTCCTTCAATATTATTGAATTACCATCAGTTTTTCCCTTTGTGTCCATTAATATTTGCTTTAGGTGCTCCAGTGTTAGGTGTATAGATGTTTATAATTGGTATATCCTCATGTTGGATTGACCCCTTTATCATTATATAATGCCCTTCTCTGTCTCTTGTTATTCCTTGTTTTAAAGTCTACTTTGTTTGATATAAGTATTGCTATGCTGGCTTTTTTTTTTCCCCACTTATGTTTGCATGGTAGATGTTTTCTCATCTCTTCCCTTTCAGTCTGTATGTGTCTTTATTTTTTTTTTTATGTTTATTTATTTTGAGAGAGAATGAGTGGGGGTGAAGCAGACAGAGAGGGAGAGAGAGTCCCAAGCAGGCTCTGCACTGTCAGCACAGACTCTGACATGGATCTTGATCCTGCAAACCAGAAGATCATGACCTGAGCCTAAATCAAGAGTCGGATGCTTAAATGACTGAGCTACCCAGGCACCTCCCCCATATGTATCTTTAGATCTGAGGTGAATTGCTTGTAAGCAGCACACAGAGGGGCCTCTTTTCTTTATACATTCTGTCATCCTATGTCTTTTGATTGGAACATTTAGGCCATTTACATTTAAAATAATTGTTGATAGATATTGCCATTTTATTACTTGTTTTCTGGCTGTTTTTGTATTTCTTCTCTATTCCTTCTTGCTCTCCTTCTTTGTGATTGATACGTTTCAATAGTCTTATGTTTGACTTTCTTTCTCTTTGTTTACTGTGTTGATTACAGATCTTAGGTTTGTGGTTATCATGAGATTCATATATAACATTCTAAGTAGCAGTCTACATTAATTTAATGGTCATTTAAGTTCAAACACATTCTTTTTTTTTTTTTTTAATTTTTTTTTCAACATTTTTTATTTATTTTTGGGACAGAGAGAGACAGAGCATGAACAGGGGAGGGGCAGAGAGAGAGGGAGACACAGAATCGGAAACAGGCTCCAGGCCATCAGCCCAGAGCCTGACGCGGGGCTCGAACTCACGGACCGTGAGATCGTGACCTGGCTGAAGTCGGACGCTTAACCGACTGTGCCACCCAGGCGCCCCTCAAACACATTTTTAAAAAAAAAACAACAGAAAAAGAAACAAACACCTTTTCTTTTCCTTTTTTTTTTACTCCCCCCCATGTATTATATGTATGTGATCATATTTTACATCTTTTTATTCATAATTTTCTTATGTTTACTTATGGTAATTTCTTTTCTACTTAAGGAGGCCCCTTTAATACTTCTTGTAAGACTCTTTTATCTTCTGTTTGGGAGACTCTTTATCATTTCTTTAAATTTAAATGATATACTTGCCAGATAGAGTATTCTTGGTTGTATGATTTTTCCTTTCAGCACGTTGAATATGTCATGCCACTCCCTTCTGGCCTGCAAAGTTCTGGCTGAAAAATCAGCTGATAGCCTTATAGGTTTTCCCTTGGAGGTAACTTTGTTTCTCTCTACGCAGATAACTTTTATTCAGCTGAAATTCAAGATCTGTTTTTTCATGTTCACATATTTGCAAGAGACTAATTCTCTTAATGCAGGGGATGTTTATTGAATTTATATCATGGAATATAGTAGGCATTTTGGAGAATACAAGATCATTTCACTCAAGAAGCTTTTATTTAAAATGCTTATTATAAGGGGCACCTGGATGGCTCAGTAGGTTATGTGTCGGACTCCTGATCTCAGCTCAGGTATTGAGCTCAGGGCCTTCATTTAGTTCAAGCCCCACATTGGGCTCCAAACTGGACATGAAACCTACCTAAAAAAATAAAAATAAAAATAAAAAAAATAAAATGCTTAATATGAGTAGGAGAGGTGACCTATGAGTAAGTGCTAAACTATATCTAGAAGTGGTTCAGAAAATTGGCTTATTTGAGCTGGTGAATCTTACATTTTGTAACAAATTGCACAAGCGCATGTGTTTTGTTCTTGAACAGGTTTCTGCATGTTTGTGCTGAGCTTGGTGAAGAAACATTATCGTCTGCAGTTTTATATGGTCTGTATTAACTATTATTCTGTAGTTACTGTATATAATAAAAACACTCACCTTTAATTTTTTTTTTTCTGTAGTGAGTAGATCTAATCTGCTAGTTGGTGTTTTGCCTAACGTGGGGGCATTTCAGTTTTGGTTGACTATTAAATACACAAGGTTTAAGTTGTAAAGTTTTTGAAGGTTTAAAAATTTTAACTGTTTTCAAAGTTTCCCAAACTCTTTCTTTGAATATTTTCAAAGCCTATAAAATGAAAATCAAATATTTGAAGCATGTTCATAGTCTCCTGAACAGTTAGTAAGGAAAACACATACCATGTTTTTCTAGAGAAAGTATCTATGTTTATTTGTTGTTAGCCTGAGCATAAAGAGAACAGAACATATATTTTCTTGGTAGTTGTGGTTAGTCACACAGTTGATTGCATAATTCTTTTTGCCCTAAGGTGTTTTTTTTGCACTGTATCATTGAAGTATGTTCAGTGTTTAATGAAATTTATCACTGTGCATTATGAACTTATTTTCTTAAAAGCTGGCCAATTATAAGATTGTAAAATGCAAAATTTACATTTTACAAAATTTACATTTACAATGGTATTTAAATCTGTGAATTTATGTGTTAGGCTTATTTTGGATTTGGATATATTTCCTATTCTTTATCCTTTGCTTTTCTCCATTAAGACATTCTATTGAGCATCTTCACTGGGAAGCTAGAATTTCTTACATTTCTAATTTCTGGGGATCTTGAGAGGAGATTAAAATTCTCCATAAGAATCTAGAAATCATCAAGACAAGTTAGAAATAATAGAATGTGCTATGAAAATATAAATGGTGCCTACTGAAAAAAATTAAATACACGTTTTGAAGAAACCAGGATAAAAAGAATTGGATCTTTTATACAGATAAAAAACAAAACAAAACAACTAATATATTATTTGCCAAAATGGGAAATAAGTTATGAATAAATCAAAATATTAAGAATTATCAACATTTTATAAATTCTAATCAAAATTGTAAGACAAACATATAGAAACATTAGTTTTTTTCATTCATATTGTCCTCATACTGATGATGCTAAAAATTACTAAAGTGACATTTCTCAGGCTAGATGGACTTGATGAGACACACAAGTCTTTGAAAATCTGAAATCAAATACTGTCATTGAATAGTGCTGTAAAGACCAGTTTTCGAGAATGAAGAGCTGGCACTTAAGGGTAATTGGTCCCTGCTGGTTTGAGTTATTTGAAGTCAGAAATAACTCCTAATGGGAAAAAGCTACCATAGTGAATTCTGAAAGAAAAATCATTTTTAGCATTTTTAATAACTGCAGAATGCCAAGGAAAATGTTTCTCTCTAAATTCTGAAACAACCACCATAACTTTCTCATTATCATTTTAACTAATGACTCAAGATTATTGTATATTTTGTATATGTTTTTAAATTTAGTAGTGTATCAATACTGTTAGCTTTCTATTTGTGTATGAATTAAGATTACTTTGTTAAATGTCTTCATGGTTTTAAGGTTCCAGTAGGAACCAAAATGAATATAATTTACTAACAGCATTTATTCTGTATGACCCTACCTTTTAAAATTTGACTGAAAGTCATGCTAGAAACTTGTGTTTCAAAATTGCTATTGCTCCAGGGCTGCACTGATGAGTTGTGTTCACTAATTGTTTTGTTCTTGGGCTATTAACAGTTCGCGTGGACTCATGTCACTTTACTGATAACAGTTACCCAGTCACATCTTGTCATCCAAAATCTGTTTGAAGGCATGATATGGTAAGGGGACAGTGTTATGCTGCTTTGTATTTATATCCTAGCCTTTTTAAAGCTCTTTCACATTGGACAGTGTCTTTCAGATTTCTACTAAAATGTGCTCTCTGTTGTTGCTCTATTTCATTAAAATGTCTTCCTGAGTTTTGCTTACCATTTGACACCTGAAGACAAATGCTTTGTTAACAACTTGAAAACCCTTCTTATTCGGGTTCCAAATAAAATGCAGGAAGTCTTCCTAAAAGCTCCCACAATTAATTAACATTTTCGGGTGTTACTGCACCTTAGTGTGCCTTTTTACAAAGCACACATAGACTTTAAAAAGAGTATATTATTTTTGTGGAATGCAAAAAGTACATGAATGTTTGCTTGTCAGCAAACAGAATGCTGGCAATGTATTTTCTCTGGGTGAAAGTTGGGTAGGTTTTACTCTGCCTTTACACAGGAGTAGGTGTCCAGATTTCAGATGGAGTTACTTGCTACATAGCAGTGCCTTGCAGATTCAGAAAGCATTTTTGTTTAAAATTACGAAAGTTATTACTTAAAAATCAGAGTGGAGAAAAACTTATGCTTTAAGAAATCTGACCATATTTTCCCTGCGTTCTTTTAAGTCCATTAATTAAAATCTTTTAGAGGTGATAGGTTTTGTCAAAATAAAACCCTTCACAGCTCTGTGTTTTAATTTGTTTATACTGAGGTGTGTGTATAACAAAGATTGTCTTCCATATGCAGACTTTTAATTGATGGGGAGCAGTTACTGAAATTAGTAGGTTCTGTACAATTAGTAGGGTTTAATGTAACTATAGGCTAAGATAGAATTGAAATTGATAATTATTCCTGAAAAAGAATTTTTATTAAGAGCTTGGTATAAATTTATGAAGATTATACTGTGTCTAAACAGATGACTTATTTCCATTTTGAAAGACTGCTTTTTAAATTCTTTGTTCTATTTATAACTTGTTCCTCATAAAAGTAAAATTTGAAAGTTTATAGCTATAGAAATGGATTGCTTAATATTAAAATTAAATTGATTATTTAATATTTTCCTTAGCAATATTCTCCTGGTATGTTAGTTTATTTATAGATTTTGCTCTGCTGAATTGCTTAGTGGGAAAATTTACTTGATACTTATTGTTTCTACTAATGTTTTGGCAAGTGTTATGTTCTGGATGAGGCTGCAATATAATCCAAAGGGCTATTGGATTGGTTCAATATGAGTCATAAACCTATATAAATGTTTGCCACTTAATCATATGGACTTTTTTCTGATTTTTTTTAAGGTTCCTTGTTCCAATATCAAGTGTTATTTGCAATGACATAACTGCTTACCTTTTTGGATTTTTTTTTGGGAGGACTCCATTAATTAAGGTAATGGAACAACATCACAAGCAAGCCATTACCATAACCTTAAAGATTAGCCACTGGAGAAGATCTCCAACAATTTGGTGCTGTTGCACATTTTTATTTCTGAGGTGCTTTGATTTTCCTTAGCTGTGCTTAACAGCCATAGTGTAGAGGCAGTGAGTCATGTTTCCCAGTGATTCCATGTGGATTCTTAGACAACCTGTTAGCTCCTCAGTAAGGACCTGACTCCATCATTTGTCCTCTGTCTTGTGAAGAAGGCTCATTTCATCTTTCTGCTGGTTTCTTTCTGTTAGCTATAGTGCAATTCTTCTTTCTTCATTCCCCAGCAACCCTACAAACAAGCCTTTCCTAGACTCTGCTCTCCTCTGTCACTGTCTCCTCTATCACCTCCTTTACCAAATTTTTTTTAAAAGTGTACACTTCATCACCTTCCCATAGTCCTGTCCACTTGTAAGACTTTTACACCCAAGCTTATTTTGAAAAAATTTGAGGCCCTACAATAAAATACTGATAATGCATGTAATAAGGAAAGGTTAAGATAAGGGAAAGGAAAATACATGTGAAAAGACCATGTTGTTTTGCCTTAGATTTGGTTCTGCTTACATTCAGTGGAGGCAAAGAAAGAAATGAATTAATGAATTATACAGTGCTCATTTTGGGGAAGAAAGAAACAAACTGATTCCTCATGGAAAAATAGACCTTTTATTAGAACTGATTACCTTTAAACAAACTTTTTGTGTTGGGGCTTTAGATAGGGTTCTCCCCATTCATGTATTATGCAAAGTCTTTAATAATATCCCCAGGAATATTTTGGTTGGCTATTTTGATGTTACTGTATGAAGGCAGTTTGGAGGGACTGGGACAATTGTGCAGATACAAAACCTGTTTGTTAAGTATGATACAAGAGTAGCTTAAGTGTTCCCAGAGGAACACATGGATGTGCCTGTCCTTTAAAAGTCTTCCATAAGTTCTTCCCCATGTAAGAGTCCAGCAGCATACAGCATCAGGCTGAGCTATAGGGAGGGATACAGCAAGCAAGGTATATATATATTTTTAAAAGTTTCTAAAGCTGCTGCAGCATCAGAGCAAGTGATTAAATATTCAAGACTTCTGTACCAGGTAAGTTTTTGGCTTAGAAAGCCTTCAGAGAGGCTGTTATGGTTGTAGAGGAATCTTACTGTTTGATTTTGGACACAGATTTCTAGTGAATTTACCAGGCTGGATTAGTTGTATAATATACCCATGTGTGATTAAGCAAGTTAACCCCTAAATCAGTTTTATATAGGTCAATTTAATTTGAGAAGTCATCTTTAAAATAATCAACAGGCACTTTTGAATTTGAGTCAACTACTTCATGACAGTAATACTGAATCATCCTAGGAAATTGTCTCTGTGGAAGAATTGTTATCAGATTTGTCAAGAAACCATTTCTGTCAACACTTTGGCTTTGGGTTTTATGAACATCATTAGGACAAAAGGTCTATAAAGAGATCATGTAGATTAGCCTGTCACCTGTTTCTGTCTGCAGAAACTTCTGTCTGATATTTATTTGGCTTCTGTCCCCACCCATCCACTGAAAGAGTCATCACAGAGGCCATCAGTGATCTCCCCATACATCAGTCCTTATCATATAGGGCACCTCAGGCAGTTAGAGCTGTGCACTCCCAAATCTTTTCCTCCTGCCCCTGCATCACTGATTTCCAAACTTTCCTCCAGATTTCTCTGCCTGAATGCCCCATTGACTGAGAAACAATAGCCGGAATCTGAAACAGTATCTATTATTAGAAGCACAACATGTTCCTTTCTTCATGGAGACAGACATAGATTGTGACCCAAGGGAGAAGGATATGTGAATACTTGTGGAGCAAATACTGTATCTGGAGTGTTTTGCCATTTCAGGAAGAGGTCTGTTGAATGCATGGCATTTTTGAGAATATATGAAAATCTCATGTGCTGCAATGTCTGTGTTTTGTTATACTCATTCTTCTATTTTTTGTCAGTAGTAGGTCAATACAGACCATATGTACTTGGAATGACTATATCTCACCCTTACTGCAAGAACCACCCTATTGTGGGGGTTTATATAAGCATAAAAGTCATGGGACGATGATTTCAATATAGAGTTCATAATTCTTTGGGAGAGAAAAAAATAAATCGAGGTTATTTATACAGAAACATATATTCACAGTTTGAGGGTCTAAAATGTGTTAGATATTACTAGAGAAATTTGTACAAATAAATCGGGATCATGGAATGAAGGAAAAAGGTTTGCAAAGCCATTCCATCAAGAAAAAAGTACGGAGAGATGTATAAGGTATTGTGGGAATTCACTGAAAACAATTTGCCATATGTATTTGTGTGTTTTGTGAGTGTAGTAACTTTTTAATTTTATTTGGCCTTTTTTAGTTGTCTCCTAAAAAGACTTGGGAAGGATTCATTGGCGGTTTCTTTTCCACAGTCGTGTTTGGATTCATTGTGAGTTTTACTGAGATGTTTATTTTATTTATATTTTGAAAATGGTGGCAAATTTATCAATCTATTTTGAACCTAAAAAAATTGAACCACAAAATGCTAATAATGTATTTATTGAAACCCATTAAACAGAGCCAATTCTGTACTCCAGTAGTTCTCATCATGGCCTCATATCAGAATTACCTGGGGAGAGGGGTGCCTGAGTGACTCCATTGGTTAAGTGTTCAACTCTTGATTTCAGCTCAGGTCATGATCTCAGGGTTTTGAGATCAAGCCCTACAACAGGCTCCCTGTTGGGTGTAGAGCCTGCTTAAGATTCTCTCTCTCTCCCTCTACCCACACCCTCCCTCTTAAGTAAATAAGTAGGGGCGCCTGGGTGACTCAGTCAGTTAAGCGTCCAACTTAGGTCATAATCTTGTAGTTCATGAGTTTGAGCCTTGTGTTGGGCTCTTTGCT